>NW_024962252.1:30812218-31057110 GCF_019238085.1 Lagopus leucura
GGGGGGAAATGTCGTTCTTTTCGCAGAGATTCCTTAAGAAAAATCTGAACGCCGAAACCCAAACCTTCACACACTTCATCAGTGCCACCTAGCGGAAAGCGTCCCCTGCACCCACCCCCGCTACCAGAACTCCTTTTACCTAACTCTGCTTAACGCCGGGAAGAGTTCATCTTCTGCCCCGGATAGCAATCTCGTTAGGTGGTTTTGACTACTCACTGTTACTACATTTCTCCAAACAGCTACCAGCTACTCTAGAGCAAAAGCCTGTTAGCTCAGACTATTCGATCTGGAGCCTGAAGAACGCTCTGCCTTGAGAAAGAATAAATTAATCTCCATGCCTCTTTAATAATTTCAAAAGAACAAGAGATATTTTTCACATTTCACAAGCCTGAAAAATGTAAACTGACAAGCACTGCAATTAAAAAACTGCAGAAAGATGTGGATTTATTGCCAGGAAATTACCGTTCTTTTTTTTTCTTTTCTTTTTTTTCTTGTGGCCCCGGCCCTCCGAGCCCCGCCCCCCCCCCAGCCCCCCGACTTCCCCCATTACTTCATTCACTTTTCATTCACTTTCAGAGAAAGAAGGAAAAAATAACTTATTCTGACTAAAGGACCAGACAAGGTGTCACAAATTTTGAAAATAAATGCTACCTTGGATAATAAAATCATATTTTTTTAATTCAAATTCTCCCTTCTTTTTCTTTTTCTTTTTTATTTTTTCTTTGCCTTGCCTTGCCTTGCCTTGCCTTGCCTTGCCTTGCCTTGCCTTCCCTTCCCTTCCCTTCCCTTCCCTTCCCGTCCCGTCCCTTCCCTTCCCTTCCCTTCCCTTCCCTTTTCCTTCTCTTCCAATGTAGCCAGAGTGCCATTAAGGCTGTTAGCAGAATCATTCTGGGCTGGGAACAAGTTCCCTTTTAGATTCAAGATCAGTGAATTCTCAGTGGGTTTTTCAAAGTACTGTGTTTATTCCAGATCTTGTCTATGTCACTGCTGTAAAACTGCCCAACATTGGCACCAGAAAAATTTACTAGAGCTTCATTCTTTTCAGGTATGCCCCATTTTCCTGTATCTTTGTGCCAGAAAATAATGAATCTTGGGACACTTTAAGTTTATTCCACATCTGAAATGCTCCAAAATGGAAAAGCAATTCAATCTGAGATCTCACTGCTGCTCCAAGGAAGTCTGCAAAATTATTTGAACATCATCTGAAGATCAGGTGTAAGGATGTAATTTTACTTTCACTGTGGTGAGCATAGTGCTCTGTCTGATTGTGTTAATCATTATAAAGGATCATTCTGAAATAAGAAAAATGTGGACTGATAGCTATATATTTCAGTGTGTTGAAAGTGGACTCTCATTCCTGTCCTACTTAAATGTGAAATAGAGCTGTATCTCTTATCTGCTTTTTTGTTTTTGTTTTTGTTTTACATCAGCATTATATAGAAGTGAGAAAAAGAGAAAGAGTGAAAGGAAAAAAGAAAAAGAAAAAAAGAGAAGAAGAATCAAACAGCCACTTAATTTGGAATTTGCCCACTTTTCCAATTTCCTAGGTTCAAGCTGTGCTCAGGTTTACAATACAGAGGTGTTTCCGTAGTCCTAAGCTAAATTTAAAAGTAGAGAGTATGATAATTAAAACAGTATTGAGTAGGTCTTACAGAAAAATGGAGACATAAGAGACTAATATCTCTAAAAATGTCAGTCAGATATTTTATAATACTTATAAGACTGAGCCCTTAGCTGAGGTCATGTTTCATACCAGATCTGATGTTTCAAAACTTAACATGAGCCAGCAGTGTGCTCTTGCAGCTCAGAAAGCAATTGTTATCCCAGGCTCCATCAGAAGTAAAGTGGACAGCAGGGACAGGGAGATGATTGTCCCTCTCTACTCTGCTCTTGTGAGGCCCCATCTTGGAGTACTGTGTCTGGGTCTGGAGTCCTCAGTACAAAAAAGACAGGTAGCTGTTGGAGAGGGTCCAGAGAGAGCCACGAAGATGATCAGGGGACTGGAGCACCTCCCTTTTAAGACAGACTGGGGAGCTGGGCTTGTTCAGCCTGGAGAAAAGAAGGCTGCGGGGTGACCTCATTGCAGCCTTTCAATACCTAAATAAAGTCTATAAACAAGAGAGGAATCAACTCTTTGAAAGGGTAGATAACGACAGGACAAGGGAAATGGTTTGAAGTTGAGGGAGGGGAGATTTAGGTTGGATGTCAGGGGGAAATTCTTTACAGAGAGAGTGGTGAGGTGCTGGAACAGGCTGCCCAGAGAGATTGTGGATGGCCCATCCCTAGAGGTGTTCAAGGCCAGATTGGATGGGGCCCTGGGCAGCCTGGTCTAGTATTAAATGGGGAGGTTGGTGGCCCTGCATGTGGCAGGGGAGTTGGAGATTCATGATCCTTGAGGTCCCTTCCAACCCTGGCTATTTGTGATTCTGTGATTCTGTGATTCTGTGATTTGAGAAGTGTTTTTCATCTTTATCACATAAAGTTAAATTGCTTTACTTAAAAAAAGATATCCAGTGATGAGGCTCAGAAATACAAGATTAACTATGCTGAAGTATAACAGAAAGAAAAGTTCAAGCATAAATATAAAATATCTTTAAAATAAGTGGATAATATTTGATCAAATGTTTGAAAATGGAAGCTCCTATTACAGTATCATTAAATCTTAAATTATTATAACATTTCTTTCAACATGGATCCATCTCAACTGTAAGAAAAAAAAGTGCACTTAATTAAATTACATCAGTAATACCTCAGATAGCAAGTCTGAAAAATCTGCACAATTTTTTGTATAAAAATAGTACTGCAGAGTCACCTCAAGCAGTGATAAACGCAAAATATAATAAAATTATTTGTCACTATTATCCTTAGCTGGTCCAGCAACTAACTATGACACCACAAAGGCCATTTTAACCACTTATATGACAAATCTGACTCTCTTGCCAGTTTTTTCTGGTCATATACTATCTCAACACATTCATTTTCATTTTATAGATGCTGTTAAAACCTTAGATTTTAAATTTTCTTAAGAAATGATAGTCTTTATAAACAGTATCCATAAAATAGTAAAATACAATTTTCATCTTTGTTTGGGGTTCATAGGTTGAAAATGCTGGTAATGGAGATCATTTCATATACCAGTCAGTTTAAATCTACTTCACTTCTGTAGCGATTTAATCTGCTGTAACAGTAGTGTGATCTCCTAACCTTTTAGAGCATGTATTTTCACATTTTAGTTCCCGACCTAGTGCTAGTTACAATTCTCTAAAATGTTCTCATAAAACATCCTGATAAGGTCGAATTTTTGACTGCTCAGAACTTTCATCTGCCATGACTAAATTGTTCCTGATGTTTTAAAATACACATTTGTAAATATGTATGTGTTTGTGTGTGAATTTGCAAAAATAATTTCTATTTTGAACTCTGTGGACTTTGCAATATTGTTCAGTAAAAATATCACTTATGAAAACCATCTGAGAAATGCTGACTTGTAAGGAAAGAAATAGCATACAAGGGGAGAACTTATTGGTATTTTCAACATAAGCTGATAGTCAGAGGTCAGATATAGAGATGACTGAATTTAGAGATACATGCATCTCCCCACCTTCACAAGTGCTATGGGAGATCCACAAAATCTGTGCCTCAAATAATCAGGGAAAGTTGTGGCTTTATGGTAAGTTTTGGGAGAAAAGCAAGAGGGCAAGGAAGGAAGATGCATCCATTGATCACCAAGCTTGGTGGCTTTCTTAAATATCCCTGCAAATTTATGTTAAAAGTACTTGTTAGTCTGTAAATCACAAGCTGAAAACTATTTACTGAGCTTAATTGATTCTTTTCAGCAAATTCCCAGGAACTCTGACCCCCCTTCTCCCCACATATTATCCATTCTTTTTTGTAGTATGCCAGGGACACTCTGGGCACTGTGAAATCACAAAGCAAAGATCATATGAATTTAAACTGGAGTTCTATGACATTTTTAGCTCATATAACCTAAGATGGACTTTCATATGTTGCCAGACAATCTGTTTATGAATTTGCCTCAATTCAACGGTTCTTTTAACATTAAACTGGAGGTTCTTTATGGCAAAACAAAACAAAACAAAACAACAAAAAACAACAACAACAACAAAAAAAAACAACAAAAATATCCAAAGCCATGACTAAGATTCTTAGTATCCACTCAAATAATAATAAATAATCACTTCAAAATGAAGGAAAAAAAAAAAAAAAACCAACCATCATCCATTTCTAGTATTTCTCTTTTTTTGGAATCTTCCTACTAATTAGTTCTCACTATACATTTCTGAAAGAGTCTTCCTTCATCCAGTCTCCACATTCACCATCAAAAGCACTTCCACACTGATTCAACTCTCTTTGGAAAAGCTGAACATATTGAGTTGAGTATAAAGTGTTGGTTTTTTTACTAGCATTTGAGCTATTTCTTTCTTTCCTTGCTCTGTTTCTCACATTTAAACAACAGAGCTGCGTTTAAAACTTCAGTATTACTGTCATCAGTGCTGCATAGAAATGAACTTGTCTTCTTACCATTTATGATTTATTCCTCTGAGTATTACACAAATCTCTTGTTACTGCATTTGAACAAGAGTTCACAGTGATTTGGCTGGCTTGGTTGGTTGGTTCTCTTCTGTAGGCCGTCTTATGTGCGTTGTTGATGTGATCTTACATTTAGCTATGTGAAAGTATTTTTAATGCAGGTCCATCAAGTAAAAAAAAAACACGTTTTTATCTGTTTAGATTTCATTGTTTTCTTCATTAAAGATTTTTTAAAATGCAGTGTTTCTAGACAGTGATAGCAGGGTATCAGTACAGCACTTGTTGTCAGTACTTTTGGCGATGAAGCTTAGTAGTCCTAACACTGTTAATATATTTTTCTTTTTTATATTGTCTGGCACTTTTTCTAAATCTGACTTGAACTTTAGTAACTGAAATGCTTCACAATAGTCTGAAGATTTTACATGATCACTTGATTACATCAGCAGTACATTTCATTCCAATGAAGACAACAATTACAACCTTAAGATTAATACATAATTCGTTAATACGTGATTTTTTAAGGAAGGAACCATGATGCCTCAGTATGGCAGCAGAGACCACACTACCCCGTCGTGTAAGTCTGGAACTCTTACAAGTAGATTGTCTGGGGGTGTAGATTACAAAAACTGCTCAAAGAAGTATTCTGGAAGATAGTCCTAATAGCATTGTGCTCTGAGATATCCAGAGCCTAGACAAAACAGAATTGGAGAAATTCAGTCTTAACTGTGATGTGAGGGACACTTATATTCTTCAGTGCTAAGTCAGTGTCTATTCTCAGCCTGCTTTGTGGTTCTAAGCTGATAATGCAAGTCTCGGGAAATAATTTGTAAAGCTAAGAATCTATTTACAGGAATGGAAGTAGGAAATCTTCAAATCTGATTTCTTATTTCATTCGTACTGTAAGAAGATTAAAAAATGAATATTTTTTTTGTACGTGCTAAAAAGTATTATGCTAACAGATCAGTCATAAAATAAAAAATTCTTTGAAATGAATTAAGAGGACCTATAAAAATAATGATTTTCATAAAGGTGTAGACAAATAGAAGGGTTTACAAAAAGTACACAATCAGAAAGCATGTGTTTTTCCCAGTAGGGATACAAAATATAATTCGTTCTCACCTTATTATACAGACTGAATTAAGATTGCTCTCCATTGCTGTGAAGTCAGTCATTTAAACCAGTGTGTGGCCACTGAAATCAGACCAATGCTTTCAAGAAGAGTTGAAAATAAATGTATTTTTACTGCTCCAATGTTAGCCAGAAGTCTATTTTTAGGTGAAAGTGACATTTTCAAAGTCACTGCATATAAATGCAAACAATAACTTAATTTTCATCTTCTAGTTACACAGATCATGAGTGAAAAAATTATTTCGCTAACAAAGAAAGTCTGGTTGGTATTATGTTCTTTCACCTGCAAGCCTCACATTTCTTGCTGAGAAGTCTACCTATTTTCTTTTTTCCGTGCTTTGTCCTCTATTCACTCATGCTTTCTTGTAAAAAAATGGTTATGGAGAAGAAGGAATGCCCCTTATTACTGATTAATTCACCAAATAGTTTGCATGTAGGAAGGTAATTGAGAATTAAATAATTCATAATGAATCGTTTATTTTCTAAATGTTCCTGTTTCATGCTTACAAAATATTTTTTGGTTAAACTTCTATATTCATATTTATTTTGCATTTTTATGAATTTTTATTGAATGTATGTTTGAGTATAAGACTACTCTGAGCAGACTGTTGGTGGATTTGAGTAATACAGAAATAAATACAGTTTCATTATTTCAGGAAAAAAAAAGCTATATTTAATTGGTTTTAAAAAGAATTGAACATGATTGTTTTAAGGAAAGGGGCGAAGAAAATGTTTGGAAGAGAAAAGCTAAAGACCAATATTTAAATGGAGAAATACGATTTATACGCAACAGTTGTTTTTCATTAGAAATATTGGGAAATAATATGATAGATCCAGTTTCATTGTTTTACCTACTATGTCCTTTTGCTTAGATAGTGAAAAATGATTGTATTGTATTGTACGCACCAAGTAGACACTTTTGAGGACAAATCTGTTTGCTGAGTAGCCAGAAAGTATAATAAAAAAAATAATTAAAAAATGAAAAAAAGAAAGAAAAGACAGACATCTAAAGTAGATAGTTTGGTAGGAAAAGATCAGAAGACACATTCTGTGAATTATTCGATCCCAAACTTATGTCCATAAACTTATTATGCATATGCATAATATCTACATTTTTATCGATAAGAATTGCAGTAGAATTAATTGGGAGGGTCTTAGATAAGAGAGCAGGAGAGACGAATGTGGAAACATTCAAGAAACACAATTGAAGGCTGGGATACATGGAGGAGGGCAAGGGTTAGAGAACATGAAGTAAACTGAGAATTGAAGACCAAGCTGTGGTACACAATGGAGCACAGACATTTAGAAAAAGAAAATGGTAACAGTAGAGAAAGCTATGTTCAACAGTAGTGCAGAAAAGAAGTAAGAAAGGCAAGCAGCTCTCAAGAAATCGAATGAGGAGGCAACTTGTTTGCTAGGACCTGAGGCTTCAATGCAACAGGAAAAGAAAGGATGATTAAGAAACGATAGGAATAAATTTAAAAAATTATATTATAGGAGGAGCAAAACTAGAACGAACACAAGTGAGTGCAGTACAGTATGACAAAGTTTTATGAATTAGAACTTTACAGTCAATCTTCCTGACTAGACCACTGTTTTGCTGAATTCAGGAGAACTTATCTATAAATGAGTGTTAATTGATTCTCATCATATTCACAGAATGTATTTTAAAGGTGTCAGGATTAATGAAAATCAGGGATAAAAACTGAGTTTCAGTACTTCGTATTCCAGTTGGCCTTGTATTGTGCATCATCACATATTTCTACAGTACTGCTCTATATATACACAGCTGAAGCTATAAACTCTGTTAAAGAGCAATGTAGAATATTTTAATGAGGGTTAAGTAACAGTAAAAGACACAATCTTCTCTGTCTACTTATGTTGCCTCTTCTGGATAACTATACTGCTAAATTGTTTAAAAGAAGTCTGTTTTGAAGACAGTGTAAGGTGTTTGCATCAATATCAATGAAGCACATTTTCTCTGAAATGTTATTTAACCAGACTTCCTTGATTAAAAATAAACTGGTAAAGAAAGTCGTTACATCTTATTATACTTATTTTGTAGTAAAAAAAATATTATCTCCTGTCCTGCCAGCTGAATTGATATAATGTGATATAAAGCATTTCTGAGAATCAAAATGACTGAGGTTACCTGATGGGTTAAAAATGTCTGCTGTGCAGTCAACACATACCTCTATTCCTCTCATGCAGAATATATAAAAATGAGAAACATAATTACATCCTACACCAAGATATATATTTTCTTTCCTTTCACATTAACTTTATCTGTGATACTGCCTGTTGAAAAAGCACTTTTACCCTAAAGTAAGACAATTGTTTCAGTTTTTTTGAAATATTATTAGTTTTCAAATACACTGTAAATTTCTATACTGAATGCAGTATGAATACGTGTGTACTTGCTGTGACCTTTAGTATCTGTGTATTCATTCTCTTGTAGACAGTCTGAGAACACAGTTTAGGAGGAAAAAGAAATCTCAGGTTTCAGTTGTAGGACTAATGGTCAATGATACTTTCAAGAAAAATCAGGGAAAGCTCTCACTAAACAGATATTACATTAAAGAGGTAGCGTTATTGATAACTAGTTTGTTTTGATTTGATTATAGTATCTAGAAACAGTCCTTACTAAATAAGGCTGCAGAATAATATTGTAAAACTTTGAAACTTGAGCTTGAAAGCAATGAAAAGGAAATAGATCATTTTAAGAGAACAAATACAAAAATAACCCCAGTTGAAGCCAAAGATAGAGGAGGAGGAACTTCCCACGAAGTAAATTGATCACCTGCTCCTGTTAAACAGGTGAGGATGCTGACATGCCCTTTTGTCTACTATTCACCACACACATTCTTTTTCTGCTTCGAGAATTCCTGCACCATTTATCAGGGACACTGAAGAGTGAGTATAACGGACATTTAGATAGCAACTGCAGTGGAGAGAGAGACAGCAGATAATTGATAGTATACAATTTATCTTCTTTCATTAATTTTTTTATTAATTTTTTAATTTGGACTATGTGTATTAATATTGTAATTGGAATATTAGTCACTTTATTGCTTTTTGTTTAGATTGCTAAAATGTTAACTAGACAGACAGTACAATTTTAGTTTTGTAAACAGTGGATGCTTCATTGCTGTAGATAAAAAAATTTAAGACTAAGGAAACTTCTATCCTTATCTGTGAGGAAGGTGAACTAGTGGCAAGGACATAGGAGAGACTTCTGATAATCAGTGCTTTCTCTCTATTAGCTTTTAGTAGTAATGTCTATTTTCAGGTAACAACATTTCTAAACCCAGGATTACAGTCTAGGGAAGCAAAACATTATTTTAGAAGAGTAGGTTCAAAAACTAGAGAGTATTTTAGAAAACTGCTTATTCACAAGTTCAAGAAAACAGATGGAATACATTTAAGGCTGCAGAGAGGACTGGCAGATATCAGTGTGGGGCTACCACTTATCATCTTCAAAAGGTCAACAATTTGTGGAGGCTCCTGATGACTGGAAAAGGGCAGCTGTCACACATAGCTTCAAGAAGAGCAAAAAAGAAAGGCCTGGGGAAGGAATTACAGGCCATTCATTCTTTTAATATTGTCTTAATTCTACTGCTATTTTAGATTGGGTGAGCACAAAAATGCTCTCTGTTTATACCATTTTTTAAATTAAAAATATATCTTTTTTCTATATCTCAAATTCAAAAATGTCATTACTATTTCTGCTATCATCTGATCCTCCTATTTATGCTGAGGTATATTTGACCTTCACTACCAGCCAGACGGTTGATTATATCACTGACAGCCAAAAAAGCAACCACAAACAAATTATCAATTCTCAGGTGTTCAGCCTATCCTGATGATATTTCAGCCCATGCTGTGACTAAATACTAATCAAAGCAACAGGTTTAAAGTTTATCTTCCTCTCATCTTATGTTTTTTGCAAATAGAAATTTTGTAAATATGTCAGGTTTTTTCACACAGCTTAAATGCATCCTTGAAAGTCTTTATAACTACTTGGCCTTAACATTAAAGATCTAAGTTCTCATTTAACAGAGTTTTATTAAAAATATTTAAAAGATTCATGGACGTGTTCATGAAGTAATTAAAACCTTGATATGTTTCATCAAGACTGAAGACTGGAAATAAAATTGCTGAGGAAATTTCTGGACTGTGATCGTCATCAATTTAATTCATTCTATTTTTTTATGCATAGGAATACAGAATTGACTGAGATCAAGGGATACTATTACAGTACTATCCATTCAGGAACACATTGTGCATTATCTTTGAAATTTAATTATTCCGGATTGCTTTGTCCCATTAGTAGTTCATTCATCTGACCACTGTGATAGGCTTTCTGCATTCTTGTTGATAAGCATGAAGTGATTCCTGGAATAAATCTAAGGATTTTTTGGCTAGTATTATTTAACACTCTGCAGGAACGATACCAGCATTCACTGTGTTTTTCTGCTTTTCCTGGTATTCAGGCATTTCAGTATGAGCCTTGTTGGACATGAATACCATAACTGTGATGCAATTATTCATAAGAATTATTTGACATCTGCAAAAGGGAGCAGTATGTCTTGTTCCCTCTAAACATTGTGGAATAGGTTCAGTAAGAGATGATACTAATTTCATGGTTGCCAAATGAATGAGTTTTCCACTGTTAGCAGCACTCACACACTTATAATTTCATTCAAGAAATCCAACTCTTTTTTTCAAAGTATTTTTCTGTTTGGCCCTTTGTGCATGGCAGGTGCTTCTGGCAGCAGTGAATCAGTGATGAATTTTCAGGGAGTTTTTTGTCTTATTCCAAAGGAAAAATGAACATTTGCCAGAATTCATACTTGTCTCTCTGACCTGCAAATCCATTGGAAATATAAAACCATGTAATATGGTGATAGCATTTAATTTATTTGATTCTTTTCCCAATTTCTGCAGAAATAATAGCTGAGCTTTATGTGCTCTTCAAAACTTTGTATAAGATACTACAGATAGATGACCTAATGCAGACTTGGGAGATGAAATTGAATTTACTTTCTTGATTTAAATCTACATTTTTATAAACTGATACATAAGATAGCTCTACTTTTAACATTAAAATATTTCCTTGGCATCACAACTATTGTTTCAAAATGCGAGAGCCTCACTATATATATTTATGCTGTGTTTATATACACAAGTATGTGTATTTATATATAAACATATATATACAGATACCTTCTGATATAAATATGCATATGTAGCTAAAGGTGTATGTATTTCTGGCCTTCTAGTCAAATGTGATTTTTTTTGCAGACTCTCAAAACAGAAACTATTAATTGTTAGTGTGTTTGAGTTTCTGGTGCACTTTTTGAGTCAAACAGTATCTAATTCTCAGCAATGAAGTGTTAATACCAAAATTCAATTTTTAAACAAATCTTATGATTATGCAGCCTTGAGACTTCCCCAGCATCAAAAATAAGGGCTATGTAATAATATGATAACAGTAACAATAAAAAATATGTAATAATATATGCCATTTTCCATATGAAATGTAATGAAAATGAAATTCATGTTTGTCTTGTTAACAGAGCTGAGAGAGATGGGTTTGATTGTTCCAGAAAAGAGAAGGCTTTGAGGAGACTTGATGGCAACCTTCCAGTACCTAAATGGGGTCTATAAGAAAAGTGGAGAGAGTATTTTTACAAGAGCATGCAGAGACAAGGGAATGGCTTTAAAATAAAAGAGGATAGATTTAAATTAGATATCAGGAAAAAATTCTTTGGTCTGAGGATGGTGAGGAGTAGTTCTGGATGCCCCCTCCCTGGAGGTGTTGAAGATCAGAATGACCTTTGTACAACCTGATCGAGTGAGTATTGTCTTTTTCCATGCAGGTGCATTGAAACTAGATGGTCTTTAAGGCCTTTTCCAAGACAAACCATTTGATAATGCTTTAACCTGGATGCTATCCAGAGGAACCTGGACAGGCTTGAGAGGTGAGCCTACACCAACCTCATGATCTTCAGCAAGGCCAAGTGCAAGGTCCTGCACCTGGGTCGAGCAATCTCAAGCACAGTTACAGGTTGGGCAGAGAATGTCTTGAGAGCAGCACTGGGGAGAAGGATTTGGGAGTGTCAGTTGATGAAAGATTCAACATAAGCTGACAATGTGTGTTTTTCACTCCAGAAGCATTACCAGCAGGTCAAGGGAGGTGATTCTGCCCCTCTATTCTACTCTCATGAGAACCCATCTGGAGTACTACATTCAGTTCTGGATCCCCCAATATAAGAAGGGTATGGAGTTGTTGGAGCAGGTCCACAGGAGGGTCACAAAAGTGATCAGAGGGCTGGAGCATCTCTCCTACAAGAACAGGCTGAGAGTGCTGGGGCTGGAGAAGAGAAGGCTGTGAGGAGATCTTATAGATGCCTTCCAGTGCTTGAAGGAGATCTACAGGAAAGCTGGGGAGGGACATTGTATAAGGGCAATTAGCAATACGATGACAGGACAAGGAGAAGTGGCTTTAAAATGGAAGAGTGAAGATTTAGACTAAATATGATGTAGAAATTCTTTCCAGTGATGGTGATGAGACAATGGCACAGGTTGCCCAGAGAGGATGTGGATGCCCTCTCCCTGGAAGTATTTAAGCCCAGGCTGGATGGGGCTTTGAGCAACCTTGTCTACAGGAAGACTAGGTTGCTCAACCTCCCTTTATTGCAGGAGAGTTGGAACCTGACGATCTTAAAGCTCCCTTGCAATCCAAACCATTCTATGATTCTATTATATTTTGTATCTCTGATTTAGGATGCTGCTTAAAAGTTTACAAAAACAAACAAACAAACAAACAACAACAACAAAAAAAACCTGCAGTCATTTTTACTATTTATTTTAGGTGAATATTTCTGGTCTGAGAAAAATGTTTCAATTCAAAATATTCAGCACAGAAATTTCCAACAATTCACAATATAAGAAGTATATCCTTTATTATTACAGATATTTAAAGGGGAGCACTAAGAAAGAAGGGGACTGACTTTTTAGTAAGGTCTGCTGTGATAAAAGGAGAAATAGTTTCAAACTAAAAAAAAGAGATTTACATGGATATAAAGAAGTTGTTTTTCATGGTAAGGAATGTGAACGACTGGAGTAATTAAGCCAGAGAGGTGGTGGACGCTCCATCTCAGGAGGCATTCAAGGTCAGGCTGGACAGGGCTCTGAACAACCTGATCTAACTGTAGATGTTCCTGTTCATCACAAGGGAGTTAGACTAACTGACCTTTAAGAGTCCCTTCCAACTCAAACAATTCTATGATTCTATGATTATTAATTGGCAATTTTCTAGAAAAATAAACAAATTCTGAAAAAAATCTGAAAAGTTCACACAATTGAGCCCATCACATCAGTCAGTGACCAAGCATTTAATATGCCAATATTCTGAGCAAGCAAGTTAAGGTAATATCAGATTTTTAGCATAACACTATGACAGAATGATTTCAAGATTCTTCCTAGCAGGTCATTAAGGATGTTATGAAAAACTCTGATTACAAAGTCAGTCAGAATAGCTAGAGAGGTTATAAACACTTTTGTAGGGTGGCAAGGACCTGGAAAGAAAAAGATTGAGTCAGAAAAACAAAAGTACAGAGATAGATAGGAGTTATGACAATTATAAACACTGTGAACTGTACTCCAAGAAGGGCCACTGAGCAGAACTGTAGAAGTAGAGTAGTAGAAGATAAAGGAAGGGGGGAAAAAAAGGTGTATGGTTGTAAACTGCTTATGGAAATTTCCCTCCTTCTTTATTGTCTTGGCAGAAATGTTGGAGCTGCCTAATGGCAGCTGTTTCCACATCTCAACAGGCACCAGATTTCCCATTGCATGCTAGTTATTCTAGTCTTTGCTATGGTGTTTAGAAGTGACAAGAAGAGAAATATGCTGGTTTTCACATATTTGCTCCTCTGAAAGTCAATGAACATTTGTTGAGTCATTTACTGATAGTCAGGAGCTATGGAAAAACAAATTCCTTCTATATTTGTCACTGATAATGCATGGACACAGGGAAACTGGATATAAGAAGAGAACTGTGAATAACCTTTTTCTCTATAAATCAGCAGAAGTCTTAGTATTTCTGACATAAAATACACCTATTTCACTTTTTTTAAATGATAATAATGTATTAGCTTTAAGAAAGAAGAAACATGATAAATCTTGCAGAATAATTCATTGGTTTCTCTCCATAGAGCTTTAGAGCAAGGACAAAATTTTAATATCTTCTGATTCATTAGATTTACGTTAATGAAGATCCTTAATGGTGAGTTCTTCAGCTGCACCTATGAACAGGCTGACTGACAAAATGTATTTGGCACGAAATGGTCAAAAATGCAATCCTGATTTTAGACTATGTCAAGAAAGGTATTATGGTTTTTTTACTTGTTAGTTTTCTTTAGTATCACCTTCATCCTTGGCAAAAACAATACTGAAAACTGAATGCAAAAAGTATTATATAAAATCTTATGCAAAAGAGTTGTTTTAACTATATGTCTGGAATCAAGTTTTGTGTCTCATTAGAGTGAATTGCTTCATAATCTTCCCTAAAATGAGTACCTTTTAGTATTAGTCAATTATCACTTTCTCTTTTCATCTACTCTGCAGTTGTTTAAAGCACAGCTCAAACACCAGCTGTGTTTCATAGACCATCTTATACTGAAGTAATAAAATGAAGTGATACATCATTAATATTATTTAATAATTTCTTTGGTATTAGTACAAATGTGATTTTTAAAACAATAATGTTTGAAGAGAGGTGAGAAATAGGGATGATAGTTAATGAAAAAGAAGACTTGAACTCTTTATTTGTTCTCAGAGCTTCTTAAAATAATTAATACAAAAAATGCAAAAGGTTGCTCAGAACTGCCCAAATAGAAAACACGTTGATTCAAATTTTATCATAGATTAGATGTAAATATGCAAAATAATAAGCAATTGTCTATTTTCTGTCAAAGTTTAAATATGTCAAAAGACCAAAGACAGCAAATACAGCAATATACAAACAGTAAAAATAAACAAACAAACAAGCAAAATATCACCAAAGCAAAAACTTACTATGGTTCTGAAAGAGCTATACACAGAAAAACATAGGACATCTGGTCTTCAGGTACTATAAATCCTGTTAACATTAATGGAGCATGCAAATCTGCAGCTGCTGAGGATCTGACCCCACCTTTGTTTCATGATATTTTTGTTTATTGTTGCTGTCACTACACTCATGTCTGTATTTTCAAATGAAAATAACAGATATTTCTTCCATTAAAGAATGTGGTTTGGCTGATTTCTATGACAGTGATGTATTATGGCCATTAATCTAGGATTTTATTTTTTTTTCACTCTACAACTCTCTGAGATAAAAACAAAAACAGTTCTTTTGCTAAATGTCCTAATGGTAAGCAACACAGTTCCACTTCTAAAGGTTCAAAATAAATAAATTAGCTACCATTCAATACTGTAAGGAAATATAGTACTGTCCTAGAACTGGCATAGCTGACATATCTCTGTTTTTTGTAATAAATTACTGAAACTATACAAAAATAATTGAATTAACTTCAGAAAAACACCAAAGCATCTGAAGCACAGACTAAGTACATAATTTATTGGGCCACGGATCAAAGTGAACAGCAATTCAGAAATTAAAAATTTTACCATTCAATAGTATGTTAAAGAGTATGCATGTATTTTTAATTTTAAAATGTAGTGCAAAACCTTTACCACATTAATTAACATCCATTGACATCAACAGGGTCAGTACTTCACACATTACATTTATAAAATATAGATCACATCTATTCACTGTGTGTATTATGGAAAAGAACTGAAATAAGTTGGTAACTTAAAAGCAAATTTCCATGATTTTTTTTTGTAATTTAAATACTGCATCTGAAAATGTAATCATCAGTCTCCCTTTACTTCTGTCAAGGACTAACAATTGTTGGGCTAATACAAAAGCTCATTAAAATCAATTATAATCCTTCTAGCAATTCTCTCAGTCCGAAAGCTGTACTAACAATGTAGTAAGGGAAAAGAGAATTTAAAAAAGAAAAGAAGAAGTAGAAAAGGGAAAAAGAAAGAGGAGGTGGAGAAAGAGATGGAGAGTAGAGGAGAAAACTATACTTTCAATAGCCTTTGAGTGGGAGTTTGTCTATTTAGGGTCTCCAAATCCCCATCAATGGTGGTCCAAAACTTGATGGAAAATAATCTGCAGCTGACCCATTTTTTCAGTTTTAAAACTTGTGAGAATAGTGCACTGTGATCTATTAAAATAGTTAGAGTTAATACTGCTCCACTGGTTCACAAAGTTTCGGAGCGGATCAGCACAGGGTAATACCAAGTAGTCCAAGGTATAAAAATATTGATTAAATCAAATTATTTAGCCTGATTTTCTGAATGAATGATCTTTGTGTTTTATCTTTTTACCTTCATTCTAGGCTTATTTACATAAGCTTGTTGGAGAGTGCCACTTGAGAGACATCTTTATACATGTAATTTTACTACAGATATTTCTGTATGCATGAGAAGTGAATCAGAAGAGGTACAGGCTGCCCAGAGACATTGTGGAGTGTCCTGCTTGGAGATCTTCAAAAGAAACCCAGACATGGCCCTGGGCATTCTGCCCTGGGGGTCCCTACTGAACAGGGATTGGACCATATAGGCCCAGAGTTCCATTCTAATCTCAGCCATTCTGGGAAAATGCAACAGCAAGTAGAATAACTATTTCAAAAGGGTACTGCAAGTTTCATAAGTGTGCTATAGCTACAGTGGTGTGCAGCTGGTGATTCAGACTGATGAAGAGTTCAATACACCCTTGTCCCAGCTGATATTTGTCTATCATGCAGTGCTGACCACATCCCAGTGTATGTATATAATAATTAGACCTATTGCGAAATGCGTATTCCTAACTGTCTACTCTTGATTCACTTGTAGGTTAGTTAAAAGCCAAAATCTGAAACTCTGTTCGGTTAAAAACATATTAAATATGATATTAGGGGTCTAAAGCTATGTACTTCCCTGGAGACTCCCACTTTTAATAACCTCCAGGATAATAGATAAAACAGAGGGCAGTAATCATTACTGAAATGGATTTTCTGGCAGAATTAGACATCACCTCCAGGAATCAATAATCATTTTAAGCTAACGGGGTGATTAAATGACCTTCTTTTTATTTTCCTTCATGTTGAGTTGCTTTTTATCTTGATTTAGAGCTACAAAGCCAGAACAAAGATAAACAGGGGACTGGCAACATTACAGAAACAGAATGATGTCTAACTCTCATATAAGTAAAAGCACTCCACCTTATAATCAGTGCATTTGCTGCCCTGTCTGTGACTTCTGAAAAACTAAACTAAAAATTCTAGATGCAGAATATATTACGGGATTATACCCAAGGCTAGTTCTTGTTTTCAGAAGATATGCATCATTAGCTTTGCTACAGCAGGTGCTATATTTTTATATTTAATAATTTACTACTTTGGAGTTTCCTTGAGGATATCTGTGTTGATTGATAACATCTTCATTAATCCTTTCAGACCATATGGTCTTCTCCCACATCTTTCTTCTGGAGTATTATATGACTACATTTCTTTTTTTCCCTCCCAAAGGAGATTGCAAACCACCTAACGTCAGTGTCCTTTAGTGTCAGTGATATAACCTAACCAGATAATATTTTCAAAATGGCTTTAAATTCTTGTGAGACTTAGTTTCAATTGTGAAAGTCAAAGCTTTGAGTTTTCTTCTTATCTTCTAAAAAGTTTGTTAATTTTTTTCTGATATTATTTTCTCTTTCATGCGAAGACTATAGAGGGGAATTAGGTCTAACTGGAAGATTAGAAGACTGCCTGATGAATATTTTCAAAATAACTAACAACAGAGAAGTCTAGAAATACTGCATTGTCACTATCAGTTTGAATACATGAAGTGTATGTTAATAATCATATAATACAGAAGATGATCCATAGGGCAGTGATGCTTGCAGAGTTTGTAGTACTCTTCATTTTAAAAGCTGTTTGGGGTTAATTTGTGATCAGCTGTAAAATCTTTTAAATCTTCTATTTGTTTGTTTACAAGTGCTTATACACAGAGCTAGAAAATTGTCCCTTCTTGTTCTTGAAGTCAGATTTCACTAAAAGAGGAAATTTAACCATTTAAAATATGATTTTCATCTCTAACTTTTCCAAAAAGATACAGTGTATGTGAATTTGCAATGTATATTTTCAGAGCTCATGAATCTGATCCAACATCAACACAAAAGTGTTATTATTTTTGTAGGAGGGGTATGTACTGATGGAGCAACTGTAGCAATGAGAAAAGTTGAGCACCACTATTCTCACTTGCCCTCCAAACTCTGTTTACTGTTACAATGCCATTCAGTCATTCACTGCTTTCTCGCTTGACTGCGCCAGTTAGCCAGTTAGACAGTTCCTTAAATTCCAGCTAATGCTCAGAGGTAGAGGATTAAGCCAGTACAGACTCTTAATTTGTCATCCAAAAGTAAGAATTAGCAGTTTATCTTTGCCAGTGGACATTTCTCCTAAAAACGCCTGATTAAATTAGTTCTCTTGAAAGATCAGAAAATGCATGTAGTACAGTGTTGGAGGGTTTGGGACTTTGATGTATAGTAAATGGCTGAGACAGCAGTATATGGTTGCTTCCTTCTCTTATTTGATTAAAAGGAAAAAACAGTCTAGGAAACTAAGTATACCTAGGCCTATTGTATATGTTTTAATGGCTTCAAGTTTAAAGACAGTAGAGTTATGTTGGATGTATGGAAAAAATATTTTACAGTGAAGGAATTGAGGCACTGGAATGGGTTGCCTAGAGTTGTGGTTGATGCCCCACCTCTACAGACTTTCAACACTAGGCTGAATCAAGCCCTGAGCAACCTGATTTGACTGTGCATGTCCCAGTTCATTGCAAGAGAGTTGAACTAGAGGACCTTTAAAAGTCTCTTCCAACTCTAAAGGATTGTATGATTCTGTGAAGATTCATGAAGCAGAAATTCTAGAATTGGTTGCAACAATTTCTTACCCATTCCCTTCTCTGCATACTTTCAAATATTCTTTTAAAATTTGTCCATACCTGTACTCTATTCTGACAAAATCCCAATGAAATTAATTATTGCATTACAATGGTTAATAATTTTATGGTTCAATATTGCCTCATTTCGGCCATCAAAACTAGCTATTGAAGCTCTTCTAATAATCAATTAAGAGATACATCCATCACAGTAGAACAGGAAGAATTCACCCAGTGACCACGGAGTCAGTCCAGATGTCATTTAAAATAGATGACTAAAGTTTTAGGCAGTGAAAGCCAGGAGAGGAGAATCCTCCCAAGTGAATGTCCATTTAGTCCACTCAGGACCTTCTGTTTGCATGTAATATACATGAATCCTGAAATCTTCATTTCAAATAACGTTCAACATACTTGTATAAAAGATTTCATTAAGCAGGGATTCTTGTGGTTCCAAAGAAAAAAATTACCAAATAAGTTCCACAGATAGCTAAGCTGTCTGCTAAATATCTTACATCTGCTAAGTTAAACTAGAATAGTAGATTTTTACAATATGTTAGACTGAGGAAATCAGCTTGATTTAACAATATCCACTATTTTCTCAAGAAGATTGATGGCTCATTTCTGCCCTCTTTTACAATACTTACATTAATTATGTTTACAAGGTCACAGCTTCCTCATCTTGACCAGAGAGCCTAAATAAGTGTTCTGACTGTGAACCAGAAAATGCCTTGAGCATCTTTCTACAGAAAACAAGTTATAGTAAACGTCCAATAAAGTTGTTTCTTCAATCACAGATTAGCTCAATAGGAAAGTAAGATCCATTTAATTAAAAAAAACTATATATTGCATGCTATGGTATCTGCCAATACATAAATGCTGGAAATTGGCAGGCCAACTAATTGCAATTTAGGCATTTCTAAAATCATAAACTTTCAGAAGCACTAAGTAATAATGATTCATCTCACAGTTTACATACTATAGATTTTATTACTTTTAAGCGTATATATTTATGTGTTTATATGTGAGAGATACACTGAAAGTAATGCTTCCTGTTTTATTATGATGGCCCATGACATCAAAGGGAGATGTTGGTGGTACGACAAAGGAGCACGAACCTTCCCACCAATATTCCATTACATTTTGTTGCTGTGTGACAGATGGCAGCAGAGGGGCAGTTTGACAAAATGGCATCTGACATGGAAGCAAAGGTGTGGAATTGAATTTCCACATGCAGAAAAAATGACAATTATTGACAGCTGTGAAGGCCAAACAGTGGATGTGAACACAGCATGGTGGTGGGTGGTACAATTCAGCAGTAGCGACAGCAACATGACAGACAAACCATGTTCCAGACAGCCATGTACAGATGTCACCCTACAAAGTGAAGCTCATCTTGGTGACCTCATCCACACAAATCAGCAGATTGCAACCAGGGAACTGTTTAAGGAGTTCAAAATCAGTTTAAATATTATAGAAATGATGAGGACAATGTTGGAATATCTCAAACTTGTGCAAGACGGGTCCCACAAACGCTTGCAAGGAACAGAAAGAACACTATCATGCAAATTATAGGACCTGTTGAACCAATATGAGGCTGAAGGAGATAATTTCTTAGATCACATCATTATCAGTTACAAGAGATGGTGTCACCACTGTGAGACAGTTAAAATGCAGTCCACGAAGTGGTGACATATGAATTCCACATCAAAGAAAAAGTTCAGGACATAACCTTCTGTGGGTAAAGTGCAACGTCTTTTAGGTAGGAAGGATGAGATTCTTCTGGATTTCCCAGTACCCAGAAAACCACCCACTCTGACTGCTGCATCCAACACTGACTAGGCTGAAGGTTCAAGATTACAGAGTCAGGTTAGAGAAGAAGACAACCTTTCTTTTGCAGCATAGTAATACCAGGCCCCATACCAGTTTGCAGACCATGGAGCACATGGCCTATTTTGGCTGGATTGTCCTACCATACCAACTTCACAGTCTGGATTTGGTGCTTTCTGAATTCCTTCTGTTCAAACCAACAAAAGAAAGACTTTTGTGGGCAACGATTTCCTAGCAACAGCACTGTCTTAGCAGCTTTGAAACAGTGATGTTGGTGCATATTTTTACAAGCATGACATGCTTTTGTTCATTGCTTGCAAAAATGCATAGCTAATGGTGGTGACTATGTTGAAAACCAGTCTTTGGCAGCTGATAATTTCTTCTATAGATGAGTGTTATTGTGCTCTTGGTACCTGATGTACTTTCCATGGAAATAAACAAGAGGCATTACTTTTGGAGCAATCTACAAATATTACATAGATCAGCAATGGAAAGAATGAATTCTGGTTTTATCCAGTGATAGCTCAAATCCTCATAACAATGTCTAGCAAATTATTAGGAGGAGAAAAACTTACACAAGGAAAAATTAAACTGGTATTTCCGGTACCAGCTGTTTCTTGTAACATACAAGTAAGCATATTATCTTCATTAATTTTGTTTGCATTGGGTGGGCTTTTAGAGTACTTGCTTTATTATGAGAACTCGGGACTGGGCTCCAAATAATAGCCAAAAACTTCAGGAGAAAATAAATTAATTAATATATCATGTTAATATTGTAAGCATTTTAAGATTCAAAAGATAAGTAAACTAGTGCACATGGAAATCCACAAATAAAGCAATAAAACCCATCACAGTGAACCACACCACCCCGTAATTAACACTGAAGAGAGTTCTGTACTCCAAACTTGAAATAGGCTAACTGATAGTCATTAAGGTCCATTTTCACAGTTAGAAAATGCAAAGCCTGGCTCCTCAGCCAGTCAGTTCCACTAACCTTACCTCTCAGCTCTCAGGGAGAGATGCTCTCAGCTCCCTGCAGCTTCACTGCACTGCTCAGGATAAGTTTGTCAGTCTAGATGATGTGCACTGCCTGAAAGTGAATTCCCTTTTGAAAGAAAGGGAGTATGTTTGGAAAGCAAATATTTTGACTGACATGTTTCATGAGTGCATGCCTGATGGAAACAGAAACTTAATAATAAAATAAATATAAATGTTTCAATGCAAATAAATCACAAAGTATATAAGTTATTCTTGAGTTTTAAATCTTCTCCTAAGTATACTCATTTTTAAAAGCTCTACACAGTAACAGTATAGAATAGATACTGGATGAAATTAACAGGAAATGTGAAAATTATAATGTATGTTTGCAATACTTAATCAACTGGCTCATCCCTGATAACACTCTAAGTCTGGGATTTGGATTATTTCATCAAATGAATTTACACATCTTCAGATCCTAAGAAACTCATTTTTTAGGCATGAGGACTGATTTCTAATATTTTTTCTAAGAAAAGAGAATTGTCATTGTTAGTAACAAAATTAAGAAGTTTTAGAAAATTAAAAAATGTAGATGCCTCAATACCAGCCAGACAAAAGGCTTATTTTAATTTCATTGATGTTCATAGAGAAAATATCAAGTTTCCATGCAGATGTATTCAAAGTATTTTGTTCCAGATTCTAAGAATTGACATTGAAGTAATCAAAATAGATATTTAAAATTACACTAGCATTCTTTTTTAATTTAAATTGATTAATGAAATTTACAGATCTGCATCACTTATTAATAATAAGAATAAAATAATTTCCTCTGATTGGAGGAAACTCAAGAATCTTATCTCAGAGTGAATAGTATTATAAGTGCAATTTAATTTCAACATGTGTTACAATTTTTCAATGCATTAATATTTTAGTTTTTTTTGGAAAACTGACTTAAGCTTTAACTACAATGGAGATCTTTAAGTACATGGTAAAAACACAGCTCCAAAAGATAGGAAGAAATGTGTCTGGCAACTTAATAGCTCTCCATTTATTCTATCTGGCATTTATCCAAAAGTTCTTGGCCTTCAAGAAAAGGTGAGAGACTTTCAGAGCTGAAACATTTTTCAAGCTGTTCTAGATTTCTGTGCTTTAAATCCGAAGGACCTGCGGATTTAAATTCATAGAAGTATAATTCAGTATGACCTGAAAGGCTTACCATCTTTTTGCTTTGTTTTTGATACCTGATTGTTCCAACAAGAAAGGTACTGGAGAAAAAGGCTATCTTCAAGAGGGTTTGAAGTTGGTATCTAGAAAAACAAAGTTTTCTTGGAGTATGCACATAATATCTACTTCCTTGCAAAACTGACTGAAAGAAAGAGAGTTAAGCTTCAATGGAGACCCACTGTAAATTTTTTTTCCTACAACAGCTAGACATAAAACCAATTTTCTAGAGATTTTCTGAAAATCTGAAAGAAAAAGATTTTTCTACCTGCTGCATTTAAAACCATGTAATGGCTTTACAACAGTGTTTTATAACAATATGATCTAAGTGTGTTATCCAAGAAGAAAATGTTGACATTGTGGTCAAAAGAAAGTTTTTATTAACCAAAAGTCAGAATGTGCATTAAGCATTTCTATTAGAATTATCAATTTGTGTCAGATTTGTTTGCAATTTGTGCTCCAACAGCATTTTCCCTTCCTGACTCTAATAGAAAGCAATTAAACATACATTAGAATGCAATAACATTATTATGGCAATTGCACTGGAGCATGAATACAGAAATAAAATATGGAAAATTCTGATACTGTGGCAAAAACTATGCTTGCTACTATGATCATCCACTCTTTTTTATCAGCAACATACTTTAGAGACTCTTCTGATCTCTCTTTGCAGTTAGTAGTTCCATCTCTGTAAGGTTTGTATCTAAAATCTGACAAAATTTAATTTCTAACAGCCAAGTATATAATATTACTACAAAGTATTGGCAAACAGATTGGCAGCTCTATAACCTCAACTCTTTTACTTTCTTTCCAGAACATTTTAGACTCTCTTCCTCCACTGCATATTTCTACAGTACCTAGTGTAACAGCAGCATCAATAACCTCCCCATAGCCAGCAAGAAAAGCAAGTCTCCCTGACTTTCATTCGTCTCATTTACATGACACTGTCCCAGCACCAATATGCCCTTATAAGCTGTTTGCACCAATATGTTAGATAGGAATGTGAAGCAGAAGGTGGGCAGGGAAAACAGTTGCAGGAAAATAATCCCTGCATTTGCCTCTTCAAGATCCAAGAGAGCTTTTTTTTTTTTTTAATGAGAGCTATGGATGCTTGAAAATGCATTCTGTTCTCTGCTGTCAGTTGGATGTGGTACCGTCAAAGCTTTAGTTACGGCGGTGAAAATTTCTGAGCTGTCTGTGTTGACACAACCCTCATGCTGTCCTTGGCTAGGTGAATCTGGCTCTCAGCTCTTATGAAAGGAAATGAAGTTCCAAATCATTTATTTCACATTCAGTGAATGACAAAAAGCTGCAGCCTGCTAAAAGCCACTGACAGGCTTGGTAAGTTAAGAAATTATTTTAGTACTGAAATGAGTAAGATATAAAATGCTGTATGTGTACTTAATACTTAAGGAGAAGCTAGGTTTATGGTAATGTTATATAATGTTGTCTAAATGGAGTATCCAAATTATGGTGGTTTTTTTTTTCTCCTTTATTGATTCATGGGCATCTTAACTTTTTTTTTTTTTTTTTTTTTTTTTTTTTTAACATGAGCCCACCAGTTCTGCTGAAATTTTTGTGGAGATTGGTTTTTCCAAAGCCAGCTGGTTAGTGGGTGTCAGTCATGGGCAGCAAGCAAAGACAAATGATAGAGCGTGATGATGATAATCTGTTGAAATGTAAGTGAAAGAAGTTCAAATTTCTCCTCTCAGCAGCAGGTGACTTTAACCCCCAAAGCACTGTGATGTAAGTATCTGTCATATTGGATGCATACCTTTTGTGTAAATAAAAATTTACTAGCACAGAGACATGAAAAAATATCATATATGATTCAGATGAATGCTTTTGCTGTCAGACTAGTCAGTACCAAGACACTGGCTGTAGTTATTAAAAACTCCACATAAAGTCTATGCTTTATCTCAGGATGGAATTATGAAAAAGGGAAAAAAAAAATCACAAGGATTTGCAAGCTCTTCCCATCAGTCCTGTTTAAGAACAACATGCCTTTTTTACAGAATACCAATGCTCAAAGCCTCCAATAACTGATATTCCAGTATGAATATTGCAATATCCTAGTACAAACACTGCATAGAAACTTCAACTTGTAGCAGTTGATTGATAAAGCATATGGAGAATTCTAAAATGTTACTGCAGGGGGAAAAAAAAAAAGAGAGAAAAAAAAAAAGAAAGAGCAAAAAATAAGTCAGAAGCCTTAATTAACACTTACTGCACAAGATCTGCCAACCTGCTGTGCATAGGCAGTAAATAGAAAAAAAGGAACTAAAGGAATAGTCCTGTTCATTTATCTGTCTAAGCTGAGCCAAGCAAAGAGTAGCCAGCGCTGGGACTTAACAGAATAGCATCTTAATTGCTTATCAGGATGAGAAAGGTGAGTGGTTAACTGCTGCCAGTGAGAATTCAGTCTGTTCCCTTAGGAATCGGACTGTTTTTCTTGGCTATACATTTTATTTTTAATATAATTTATATATTTTTATAAGGTTATCAGTTTGTAGTTAGTAAACTGTTGAATTCAATTTATTTTTGTTTTCTTGATATAACATTATCCTCTGAGAATAATTTTCGCGAGAGTCTTCCTCTTATTTCTTTTTATATTGAATGTCAGGAAGGATGCTTTGTTGAATAACCTTTTCTATTTAACAAGGTTGGGGGTACACTCAGGTGCTAGAGAGAGGGTTTGTTTCATTTTTCCTGCTGTAGTTCTCCTGAGAAGTTAAAATTCACTAGCTAGATTATTCTGTTTTGATATTTTAATTATGTCTTCTGTAGCAATCTGCCTATAGCTTTTTACTCAGCCAAAATGCTTTTTGAAACCAATCAGTTTGGTTTGAATGACTAATACTAAGAAAAGAGGTTTAATATTAAATGTAATCAGCACATTTTAAAAACTGGAATTATTATCCTTCATTAAAAACTGTTGTATTTCCCATGCTTTGAGAAAGATGTTTCAAGTATAATCAGAAGTGTAATCAGAGCAGTTTCCTTACACCACAATCTTAGTTATTTCAAATCACAACTTCATGGACCGGCAAGTTGGGAGCCTTTCATGTAGAATAATATGACATGGCTGGATCTTCAGAAGGTCAACAAGTTCTTCCAGTATGGAATATTTTCCAGAATGACATAATTTTGCAAGCTCTGAATTCTACTGGAAGGAAATATGAGAGATGTGGATATTCTTGAGCACAATCGCTAAGATAACTTTGTCAGTTGCTTATTATCCTTCTGTTGTTGATTTGTAGGGCTACTTCTCTTTGGTTGTTTTGTTTTTAGAGGATACATCTTTACCTCTTCCACAAAGATTAACATTTGAAATCTTTTTCTTCTTGTTGTCATTTTTCTTATCTGACAAGTGCTGATTACAAGTGAATGAGTTGGGCTGTGGGGGAGATTACACAAGCATCTAGTGCAGATTGGGCATTTCTACTATCAGCCAGTTAAAATAACTTAGGCTGTCATAAAATCATGCAGGACAGGTACATTAGGGAGGAAAATCTTTCACACAGTGTCTTGAGATATCAGAAGAATCCATGTTTAAGTGCATAGTTTAGTAACACCGTTTGTCACAAGATGAATAGTTCTAGCAATATTTGCCATTTTCGTGTCTGTGCTCCCACTGTCACACAGTGATAGTGAGGTAGTTCGATATGCATAGATCCCAGTGAAGGCATGTGTTTACTTGCCCTGTATTTCATACTGAATTTTCAGTACCAGCCAGATGCATAATCTTGCTATGCTTATTGAATCTTCTGTATTTGTGTTTTGCTTCAAAACATAGCGTGCTAGTGAATTTGTGTGAAGAGCCTGAATTTGCAAATCTATAATAAATCAACAATTTCAAATAGTCTGTTCTGGATCATTTAGCAGAATGTTCATCATCTTCCTAACACTTCTGTGCATCTAAGAGGGTTTTGCCCATCATCTCTAAAGCTGATTCTCTGTGGACACACTTCATAAAGTAAAACTCCATACATACTGATTGCTTACCATCATCTTTAATACTGTCACTTTTTTTCCCAAGCTCAGTTACAAAAGACAGCTGAAAAAGCAAAATTCTGCCAGATAAGGTAATATCCACTCGTATATCATGAGCTGGGTGATGCATCCTCTTCTCAATTTCTTATACAGTTTTCATCCTAGTGTTACTGTTAGAGCAGTATGTTAACATTTTGAGACTTTGGACTCTTAAAATTTTGAAGAAAGTACTTTGAAAAACAGTGTTTTCACCAATCACACAGTTTAATTAATACTGTGTTATAATTCTATAAAAAGTTATAAACAAACCAGCCTCTAAAGCCTTTGCATTTCATGAAATATGTGGTCAGGAATTACTTGTTATGATATATGACTTACTGTATCATGAAAATGTTGCTGATAAACATTTAAGCTGGAAGGTCTTTTTAAAAAGGAGGTATAGCAATGTCTACGAAAATTAGAAAACATAGCAAACTGCAGTTCGATGCATCTGCAATTTGATCCATGTTAAAAAAAAAGAATGGCAGAGGAAAACATTCCAAACATAGTCATAAAGTGTTGTTCAGACAAACTGCAGTGATAATGGGGAGAAAGGACATAGCTACACTGTTCACTGAAGCAATTTTAGATCTTGTTCCAAAAAGTGGCATCCATAGGAAAGTAGAACGCTCAGCTGAATTGTTCCATTGTTTTGAAGGCCCACGTATATCAAGGACCCTACATACTACTTGTTTTGATGCCAGCAAGGTAATAAGGAACACATTTTGCTGTATTAACTTCCTGATTTAGTAACATTATTTCCAGCTTTGTAATCAAGGATGTCAAATTTTATATTTCTAGATTAAACTTGAATGCTTTTAACTTTAAATGTTTGTGTTGTGTAAGAATGAAGTCGTGGAGATTGAGAAATATGAGACAATCTCCGCAGAAATAAAGGATGCTCATGCAACAAGGCATGCTGACAAACTCCCAGAAAGCTGAGATGAATGTAGGAATATCAAGACTTTTAAGTGTGTTTCCTATTTTGCTGCAGGGGTCAGCTTAAGGACAAAGTAACAGTTTACAAGGTAACGCTTCCCCAGAAAGATATTGCCTAATCTGAGCAAAAAGGCACTTTGCAGCTCTTGCTGTGCCCAGATAAATTATACGCAGCCAGGTGCAGACTGGTGCAATTGCAGTGGTCCTGGTAACTGCTGAATTGAATCTATGAAAAAAGTTCTCCCTGCTCAAATTTCTTGACTTTAGACTGAACAGTGTTTGAAATCAGAAGTCAGCCAGAAATAGAGCTTTGGTGTCTTTTGTTTTTCATCTGCTTACATTTTTATTCTATGTAAATCCTATGTCAATCAGAGTTCCAAATTTGACATTATAAAGCCCACCTTAGCAGTTTCCGAGGAAGGGAAAGGAAGGTGATACATATGAATGATTAGTTGTTAGAAATCTCTTGACAATCCAGGCTTTTGTTTTTCCCTTTATTGTGCTCTTTTGCTGCTTTTCATCTTTTCAATGATTTTTTTCCTTAGGAAATGCACAGAAACAGTGGCTGTATCAGAGCAAAGCAGTTAATCCAAAGCCATGGATGACATCTGGTCCTGGTTCTATCCAGTTCCTTGTTTTTAAAGGTTGTCTTAGTCATTTTTGTTATTTGTGTTTACATCTTCCTGTTATTGAATCTCCAATTGCAATCATTTGAAGTCATGCAATTCAGCTGAGTTCTCCCACATGTTTTTCCAGATCCTGATAATGTATTCAGGGTCTGTGAGCTGGGGTTTTCCATAACAGATCTTCAAGAGATCTCTTGAAATAATCTTTTTTGGCTAGCCCTGCAAAGAGTGCTATTTTAATTCTTTAGCCTTTTTCTTCTTTTTTCCTGAGACGGTGATACAGTGTTTCAATTCCTGTATGAGTGTTTTGTCGTCTTATCCCCATGTTCATTTTGAGCATTTTCTCCTTTTTCTGATGTTATCACTTTTGCAAATAGTTTAAGTTTGATTTAAGATCCCCTCTGCCTTTTTTTTTTTTTTTTTTTTTTTTTTTTTTTCCCCACTCAAAGCATGTTGCTTCACATTTTTTTCTTTCTTTGTGGAGGATGCAGTGCTTCTTAAGGACTGAGTGAAGCTGATGAATTCACCATCACTTCACAGACTTCACAGCGCAGTTTCAGCAGTGCCATGGAATCCTCTTGACAAATGTTTACCTTAAATAAATTTTGGGATTTCTGAGCTTTGCCATTTATGCAGTTCTTTCTGGCTTCTTAGCAAGGGGGATCAGACAATGCTCGTTCCTGCAGTTAGCCATACCATCCATTGGTTTGCTCTTATGGGAGGACTGCACCCACTTTCTCATCCCAGTATGCCTGACGATCTGTAAAAGAGAATGCTATTTCCTGTATGGGTTAGACAAAACTGAGGCAGGGTACAGTCATCTGTCAGTACCTTACTTCTGGTTATCTTCCTTATGGCTTCAATAAGCCAGGATGTCCCCCTCCACAGTGAGTGGCAGACGGCAGAGCCAGAGCTGAGCAGTCACAAGCTCATTGATGAACCCTGACACAGGAGAGAAGGAGCTTGCAGAACCTAGAAGTGCTCAGGAAAAACGTTGTTTGGACAGCTCTTCCCCCTGTGCTCCTGAGGGGGCTCATTTACTATTTCTGTCTGAAAGCCACGACTTTGGTGCTCCAATCCTCCTGCTGTCTCCGGCAGGATCATATCAGCCTATGCTACAGCTGTCCATGCTTAATAGCATTTCTTATTTATTTATCATAGCGTGCTAACAACCAGGAGAACAGTGAGGATCAAGGAACTGTGATGTACAAACTATAATTAAGCAACAAAAATACAACAGAGAAATAGGAAGTGTGTGACAGGTAGATGTAGACACGCAGCAGAGCCTTAGAGAGAGGCAGCATTTAGCTTCATTGGCAGGTCTCTGCCTGCCAGCAAGACAATGTTTCTCATTTGAATTCATGTGTTTTTTTTCCCTGCTGGTCATATGGCAAGCGTGTTGGGCTTCCTATCAGAAATCCATCTGAACTGGGCCTGCTGCCCTGCAGTAACGTGGCATTACACAGTGCTCTGCAGCAGCACTAAGCTGCATTTGTCTCTGACATTTTGGGAGTTAGTGTTTTCTTGACAAAAAAGTTCTTCTTACTGTAATTCTCCATATTAAAAAGAAACATTTACACATGCATCTCTGTTATATATCAGCAGCTGCATGTCATAGCAACAGAAAATGAACTAGGATTTCTTCATTCACAAGAAAAAATCTGATCTATCCAGTTTCCCTACAATGCTTTTTTTATTTTTTCATTTTTTTAAGGTAAGGTTTTTTTTAACCAATCCCGTGTCTGGTGAAAAGCTGAGACAAACACAGTACTGCTAGCATTCATAGTGCTGCATTCAAGAAGTAAGGCACTTTCCCTATTACACTGGAATAATTAAAGTTACTGTCTTTCAGGAAAAAAAAAGCAATTTTTTTTGTTTTGTTTTTTAAAAAGATCAGATGTAAAATAACATTTAAAAGCACTGTGGGTTATTTCAGTTCTACCATAGTCTTTTATAACCAAGTTAAATGAAAAAAAAAAAAAAAAAAAAAAAAAAAAGTGAATTAAATACAGAATTAAGTACTCAGGTAGAATTTATGTGTCATTAACCTCAGATTAAATTCTATTACCAAGAAAATAAAGCTTCCAGGGGACTCAGTACATTTTTAAAGGGGAAATGGAGGGCAAATAATATTTCCATAATTAAAGTATTAAATCAAGTTAGAGAGAATGATCCAAATAAAATTACCTGCTCATTGCAATATGAATCAGAAGTTGTAGAAAACACCATTCAATTTAGTTACTAATTGTAAGCGATTATTGCTTGAGTGATGGTGTTAAATTCTAGAGTTAGATTAGAGGTAGAATATTTTAGGCATAATGTTATGGCTGGCTGACAATTTTTCCCTTACTGAATGTGACAGCACCACTGCTATACTTAGTGCAAAGCTTTGAACTTCTGTCTGCTAACTTTAAAAGGAGTTTTTAATTTTAAAAGGAGTTGGTCGCAAGGCATTTTCTAAGATGATCCCTTACACAGAAAGTCATTTGCTGCTCCCTCCTATGATTCACTGAAGGCAGACTCGTTAACCTTTCTTAGAGTTTATTAAGGAGCTGCTCTTTTTTCTCTGGCTTTCGATGAAGGGGTTAGAAAGGAATGTCTGTTAGCTGCATATAAGACATTCTCATTTATCATCACTAATATTACATTTATCCAGACTGAATGGATTTTATTCTTCATCTCTGTATCTTTCAGTGGAATAGGGAAGCAACTGGAATAGCACCATCCAAAAAAATAAAAATAAAATAAAATAAAATTGGATAGAATAAAAACAAAACAAACAAAAAACAAGCATATCAATATATATTTGTTTAAGCTAGTAACATAAAATTGTTATTATGACTATTCAATTCACAAATTAGCAAATAAATATAATATTTATTTACAAAATATTTACAAAATAGCAAATAAAACTACATTTGCAAACAAAAACCTAAATACTCCCCAGCAGGAGGAATAGATGGGCTGATAAATATTTTCACTATTTCAAAAGATTTGTCATGATAAAAAAGAAACAAACAAATAGAAAACATGTGCATACCTGTTCACATGAATGAGTAAGCACACCAACGCACAATCTGAAAGGTACAAATAACTACAGAACAACCATATATTTATTTTTAACTCCTGAAAATGTATCCTAAGAGTTTTGTGATACTGGTCTACAAAATTTTAGTCATGCTACAAGGTAATACTCAAGAATTATTTTTACTCAATTGAAAGTACAAACTAGTTACCTTTTATAATTCTAGCACTATTAAAAATAATTTCAAGAATAATAAACAGATGCAAAAGGAATAAAAGTATATCCTGTTTTTTTGACATAATTTCTTGAACTGGAATACTGTTTTGTAACAAAAAAGACTGCAAACATTTCTTTTTTACCATATATGAAAAGTGTGAAGCGATATTCATATTTTACTGTATAACATCATGTATCTGTACATATTTTAATATATCACAAATAGGATACTCACAAGAAATCTTCCATTTTTCTAACAGATTTTTTTTTCCATCTTCAACAAATTCAAAGAGGTAGAAGTCTTAAATATTAAAGCTGAGAAGAATTTTTGATAGGAAAATTGAAATCTTTTGGGGTATAGGAGAAGCATATTCATATACTTCAGTCAAAATGAGGTTTAATGTAACATTTAAACAAAAAAAAAAGAAAATATTAATACTAGGACATCCTAGATGTTTTTTATTAAGGAAAATATTTTTCTTTTTCTTTTGGAAAAGACATTTTTATTAGTAAAATAATTTATTCTGTCAAATTCAATTTTTTTCCAGTATCACGTTACGTTATTAGCCCTCAAACAAAACAGAGTAGAAATATGCAATCTTTACAATGTTGGACATTTCTTTTCCAGAAAGAAAAAAAATAAGCCATCTGGTAGATTCAAAGGAAAAAATGCTATATCTTAAGAGTTCGATGTCTGTATTTTATTCATAAATTTGAACTTACTTATTTTGTAGAAAAACTGCTAAGTAGCTGGCTTTGTTGCCAGTGTTTTCCAAGCATTATGGATGAATGAATGTTTATAGATATCTTCAAGTTTCATATTGGTGAAGGCACAAAAAGCAAAAGTTTCAATCTCCTTTAAACGTTTTCTTTTTAATTAGTCATATTACTATGATGTTTTCCATACTCAAAGTTCTACAGGGATTAGGATTTCCTTCTCAATTTCTTACACATGTGAATTTATGACATTTTTTTTGATATCTGCTCTTAGGAGGAAAAGGGTTAATTATTGCAAGAGAGTAGAATTCTAAGTGGGAATCATTATACTTGAAACTGTGACTTAAAAATTAAATAATAATTTGGTTCCAGCATTAAACATTCAAATTATTATATTGATTGACTCAACCAAATTATCTAATTAGAATTTATATCCAACTAGATAGCTATCTTCTTAAAAATTATAAAGATGGATTATTTTTATAATTAATGTGATGTTTTAATTTTAATTCTATATTGAGCCTACCTTGATTAATTTGATTCTGATATGATTTTGTTCTGACAGTCCTAGTGAAGCTTAGATTTGAGGAGATATTTTTGCAAGATGGAAAAGAAAAATAAAACAGAAAAGGGGGAAAAGGAAAAAAAGAAACTATTTAAACTATTTCTTACAATGATCAGTATAGGTCCATAACTGTGCAAAAAGTGGATGGGTACCAGGTGGCTGAATTAAAAAGCTAATCAATTTATCCTAATTAGTCTGGTTCTCACGCATCCATCTCCTGCAGTGCAACAGGGTGCCGTGGAATTAGCACAAAAATGTTGGAGTAGAATTAGTTTCTGTACACTTAGATATATTAACAATTCACTACTTGTTTACTGATTTATGTTAGTCTACTGTGACATCCAAATGGCAGCTGCTGATCCTCTTTAATCTGTATTTTAAATCATTCTTATTCTTCAGTTCCACATCACAAAATCTCTCTCCCACAGTGCTGTTTCTGGGTTTTTGTTTATTTGTTTGTTTTGTTTGTGTGCATATGTGTGCTTTTTTTTTTTTTTTTTTTTTTTTACCTGAATTGAAGAATTTGGTGGGAGAAAGCTAATGAAAATGCCCATTAACAAGCATAATGGATGTCCTGAACACTTTTGCAGGTTAATCATTACTTCATATTGGTACACATTCCCTATCCAAGCAAATCCAAGAACATTTTTCTAATACAAGCAGATTTATATTCTTAGCATACTGTTGTTCAGACTTTGGCACTAGTTTTTTCTTATAAAATGTAGCTTTTAAATCTTGAAGGCATCTATCCTGAACTGTTTTGAACTTGAGATGTTTTAAGGTTTTACATTTAATGCAGGTTACAAACCACCTGAGGAAGTCAAGTCTGCAGGAAACTAAATCATCCCCTTGATAGTCTTGCAACAGAAACAAATTCTTGAGCACCTCTCCATCATTTTCCTAAATCCCAAGAGCATTTAGACCTTTCAAGAGCTCTTGATCCATCTTTAATTCCTTGAGTATTGAACTATGAAGTGATTTTTTTTTATAAGGTGTATTGATTTAACCTTTTGGCAGCCCACTCTTTAACCTTATGTGGAGGATTTCACTAATTCCAAGTTTTCATTTGAATTGACATCTTCCTTGACATCTGACATGATTGCCAGGACTTTGTACATTTAATTGCTCAAATGCTCAGCAGAGATGAACAGGAATGACCCCTCAGACTTCAGTGGAACAATAAGAATTTAGACCAGCTTGCAAGGCTCGAGTTATATAGGTATTTTGAGGCGTTTCACTTTATCTGCCTCATATGTTAGATTTTGGACAAGCTCAATTTACAGGCATTCTTACCAAACTCATACATAATTTTTTAGTTCAGAACTATCCTAATAAATAACAAAATGGAAACTTTTTCTCCTTCAGTCAGCACCAACCTTTACTTTTTTGGATGACCTCAAAAACTAATTCTGTCCTTTGCTTTACACATGCCACATTCACACCCCCATGGCCTCCTCATTTGATGTAAGGCAGCCAAAAGATTTCAGGTGAGGTGATACTCTGGGATGTTCTCCAATTTTGACTGACTCTCAGTGGAATTTTTTCACGGGCACTCTTATGTCCTCGGATCCCAAAGGAAATAAAAAAGACCTTGCTATATAACTTCCCTTTGAGCCTTTGAAACTCCTCTTTTAAAATAACGTTCCAGAAAAGAAGAAATTAATATTTCTAAGCTTTCACCTCAACCAATAACATCTGTCTAGTCTTCAGATGAAAGTTTCACACAAAAAAAACCCACCTCTATGCACTTCTTTTGACTTTATCCATTGAAGAAGATGAGAAAATGTGAAAATTTTGGATGAGAAATGAAGAAACTTTAATTTGATGATTTTCAAAACTTTAGTTTCATCAGATGAGACTTGAACAAGGCTCTAATCATTATAATATCGCAAACATTGCTTACTATGTTACGTTACAGTTTCCTACGATATCTTTTGTGATATACTCAACAATTTCAAATGCCCCATTCAATTTCAGTCATTCAACTCAACATTCTTTATTAATCTTATTATAGAATTTTCTTAAATCTTCCAAATACTTTGTTTGCTTAGCTTTCTTTCTTCTTTTCCCTACACTGTACTGCTAATTAGTATTTCTAAGGAAAATTGAATCTGAGTATTGGGATGGAATTTTACATATACTTAGATGAAGTTTTGGAATCTGGGATAACAAAGTTCTACCAGCAATTTGGGATTTGTGTTAAAGTAATAAGAATGATGTTGGAATTTAATTACGGTAATTCCAAAGATTGAAAAATATAATTACAATGTACCGGTCTTCATCTCATACAACTCATTAGGAGTGACAAAGGATTTTATATAAAGCTCTTACTGTAAGCTGAAAAATTCAGCAAGGTAATCATGAAAACCTTTCATTTCAATTCAGATATATTGGGCTAGAACAAACATAGAAGAATCAACCAAAATTACCGAAGAAAACTGTGAGAGGACTTGTCTGGTAAACTTTAAAAGTGAAAACTTTACTTTACTTTAAAGTAAAACTTTAAACTTTAAAAGACAACTCCCAACTAAGAAAGATAAATATAGCAATAACTTGGACTCCTACAGTTTGGAAAGCCCTGAATTAAGTCTGAGTAGTGTTCCACAGACTGCCTATGACAATGAGACTACATAAGGTCCAGGGATTTTTATGTCATAGAATATCTCTCCTATTCCAACATACTGTTCCCCTTACATATCACATTAGATATGCCTGTTGGCTGTACAGCATCTGCTCATATAGTATACTTTTTTTTTTTTTTTTTTTTTTTTTTTTTTTTTTCAGTTACCCTTCTTGAATGTCTGTATTCTGTCTTAATTTTTTTCTGTTTCCTTTCCTGAATTTCTAATTTGTTGTGAGGTATTCATGATAATGCTGATCAGGAAAGGCTTGTCCTACTAGCCTACTGTTACAGTTTATAACTGCTTATTTTTACCAAGAGTCTCTTCAGTCGCTACAGGTGTAGTGAAATAGCCTCAGGACCATTAGATTTGCCTTTTCAGTGTCCTCGTGCCCTGTGGAGCTCAGTTTTCGAACTCCGTGAGAAAAACTAAGGTGACTTTGAGGAGATCTGTACTAAGAACGTTAAGATTGATATGAAGCATGAATGGAAATGTGCATGTGTAAACACCAGAAGAAAGAGTGCAATGAGGGTTAAGAGAGTTGCATGTACTACTACTAAAAAAAATACCTTTTGCAGCAATAAAGTTGAAAAATATATTGTTTCTACTAAAGCTAGAAAGCCTGCACTCTGTAAGACCACAGCACAGACAGCTTTTTGGCAGAAGGCACTGCAGTGTGACAACAGAAGGATGAAAACAAAGTTACAACACATCAAACACACTGTATTTCTCCACGTCATTATTTCTCCTGTTTGCCCAAATGGAAGGCAGGTTGTAACTGTAAAGATATGTGTATTCCAAACAAGGAAAAACAGGCAATGTAGTAACCTTGTCTAATATTGATGGAGGCTTAGACAAGTAAAATTCTGATGTCAAAGAATTACATAAGTTACTGTAGGTATCTAAAGGGAATAAAAAGACCGAACTAGTTTGTCATCACTAATGAAAACTGCTTCAAGAATTGTGGTGAAGCCTCAATAGCTGGCATATAAGCGGCCCTGGCCAAATTTTCTGAACCCCCAGCTTTGTGGTTTTGAAGGCTGGAGTGTGAGCACGAGCGAATGAGATCTCTTTGAAACACTGCAAAACAAACATCGCATTCTCATTTCTTAAACTTTCACAGTGGTGTTGTAACATTCATTTCCTATGCAACAGGCTCTCAGGAAGGGAAAGGGGGTCTGTGTAAACCAGCCAGGCAGATGGATAAGTAGAGCTGCTTGGACCATAATTTAAAGTTACAATGTGTGTCTGACAGCATTGTTAAAAGCATACCCAACTCTATCCAAGACTCATCCCCAAATCTTCTAGAACTTAGCATCAAAAGCTGCTAAGTATTTACTTAGTTTCATAACAGAATTTCTCAGATGAGTAATACTCTTATCTATGCTCTTTGAGTTGGCTATATCTGGGTGAATTTTGCTCAAGGTCAACTCTATTAAAAATGCTGGAGAATGATCTCTCAGAGTGGACTTTTTCTTTAAAAACAGTCAAATATTCTTCACTTGCATTACAAACATCTGTTTTAAAAATAGGATGGTATTACGAGGACTAGAAAAATATGCACATACTACTAAAGGAAAGTGCCTGAGAATTTTAGGTATCCAAAAAGTTAGACGGAAAATAAACGGACATTTCTGAAGATCTCAAGTGGCACATAAATTTCCCTGTATTACATTCTCTATTTCCCATAAAATCTGAATTTCTTGCTAAGCTTTTATTTCCTCATTTATTTAGATAAATTCATTATTTTAGATATTTGTTTGTTTAACACCTTTCTTTTTTGCACAAATCACTAATGTGATTTGATTTCATGGACTTCTACTATTCTGTTTTAAATCATTAAAATTAGAACTCAAATCTAATCCATGGCCTCAACAATGACATTTGAAGAGTGCTTTAAGCTAGATATTTTCTACATAGAATAAATTCCTGGTATTTTCTCTAAGTTTTTACATTTGTTTTTGTGATTTATGTATGTTTAACTGCTAAAGGTGTTTCAGGGACTTTCCTTTGTTTTACTCACTTTTTACTTTCCACAAAGATTGTATGTACAATATAGGAATAAAATGTTAACAGGAAATTAGGTGCCCTATCAATTCCACTTTTTTAGAAAATTGGCAAAAAAACAGTGTGCAATTTCAGATAATTACTTGTAATCCTTAGTAATCCTCCGCAGACAGCATGAACTGGCAGTCATTAGTATGCTTTGAGCCTTTTATTTTGCATACACACCAGGATATGTAGAACATCAGTGTCCTTGCTGACTTTCCAACTAAAATATGGTAAATAAAATAAGGTGAAATCAAGTCAAAGAACTGTTCAACTTCAGTTCAGAACTAGGAGAAAAAAATGAACATGAAGCAATATTTTTTTTGTCAAAGAGTTACACAGAAATAAAATCTTTGGAAAGATTTCCTTTCCTATTTGAAACTCTATCAATAATTGAGTGTTCTGTGTTCTTACAGTTCTGAAAGAAATGAATTCAAGCCAATATAATTGATTCAGTTTGAGGTTTAGTTTTTTGCTTTTCTTGAAAAAAAAAAAAAAAAGACAAAATCAAGAGAAAGTTATCTGTAGAACTAATTGTTCCACATATTTTAATACAAGCAGCACAAAATAAATTAAAAAAAAAGAATTAGTACAAATTTCAGCATTCATTTCTTCATGCCATCTATCACAAAACTTGTCAATCAAGCACTCAGCTGGAAAGGGAGGTAGGTGGTTGCTAGGTTCTAAACTAATATGCATTCAATTTATACAGATTGGAACATCTTCGCATTCTGGTCTGCTTCATAACTTTCAGGCTAAGACATTTTACTAAGAGGGGAAAAAATTCTGGTGAGAACTCTGTTCTCAGTCAGAGACAGAGCTTAACTGTACTTGTCGCTTTCATTAAAAGTTTGAAGTTTGGTTTGAAGTTTGGTTTGAATTTGAATTTGGTTTGAATTTTTGGAATTACACCTGGATCCAAACACATCTCCCTGCAGATGAGAATCAGAGCATCATCTGGGAACTGCTGAAATACTCTCTGATATTTCTGAGTACTTCATTTATTTCAGCTGAAAGTATTTGCTACATTTAATTAGAATTTGTGAATATTTCCAGCTATTAGGAAAAAGATAATAAATTCTTCCTTAAGAATAAAATTAAGAATATGAAATTAAATCTTAACTTGATAACAATATGCTGCATAGTCAAAGAAATCAGAATTCCTACTACAGAAATGAAAACTTATTTCAAAGATTTACTCTGTCCATGGCAGCACGTTGGACTGGATGATCTTTAAGCTCCCTTCCAAACTATGTCATTCTATGATCCATTCTATGATTCCATAAAGGCTTGAACTGCAGAGATTGAATCCAGTAAAATCTCATTCAGATAGATCTTCTCATGCAACCATCATAAGATTGCATGAGAAGACACTTAAGATACTGTGAATATATCTATTCTAATAAACTAATCTTTGCCAAATAGTTACACCATTAGGTAGTCAGATTAGTCCTCATCATAATTTTGGTTTGAGCAAATCAATAGACTCCCAGGTACTTTCTAGGCAGGGCAGGAAGGCTTTACCCATTTACAGAAAGGGTTGTTAAGCACTGGAACAAGGTTCCATAGGGAGGTGACTGAATCACCATCCCTGAATGTGTTTAAAAACCGTTTGGATGTGGTATTCAGGAACATGATTTAGCAGAGGGTTGTTAGAGTTAGGGTCGTATTGTCATTTTTGTGGTAGGACTCAATGATCTTGATGGTCTTTTTCAAACTGAGCAACTCTATGATTCTATGAGTGTATTTTCAGTTATAAGTTTGAATTCAGATGCTATATGATGAAGGATATGCAAATTTATTAATGACTAATTATATACTGTTTATTTATGCCCGTTGTCCTTACAATCAGAGTCTAGGTCTCAATACTGTTTAATAAAGTGCTTTTGATATAGCCATGAGTCCTGTTTTGTCTGAACTTAGCTTTTTTTCTGCTTTGAAGAAAAGGAATTTGACCAGTTGGGAAAGAAGGAATTTGGCCATTTGTATTGGCTTTTGTAGATTTTGTAGAAAGCAGAAAAACAAGAGGTTTGATGTTTACTGATTTGAATCTTCAGGTTGTTTAGAAGCTTGGAAATGAAATCTGGTTTCATGATACAAAACCTGTCATTGACTTCATTAGGACCACGATTTCTCTCTTTCAAGTCTTGCAATTGTTAATGCACAATTATGGTGAACTGCATACGAACTCCATATCTGAGGTGGTTGCCGAGCCACTCTCCATCATATTTGAAAATTTGGCTGTCAGGTGAGGTCCCGGATGACTGAAGGAAGGGTCACGTCACTCCCATTTACAAGAAAGGGAGCAAGGAGGACCCCGGGAACTACAGGACAGTGAGTTTCACCTCTATGCCTGGGAAGATCATGGAACAGATCATCCTGGATGACATGCTTGGTCACACGAGGAATGAGTCTGTGGCCTGAGACAGCCAGCACGGCTTCATCAGGGGAAGGCCACGCTTGACCAATCTGGTGGCCTTCTATGATGGAGTGGCAGCATTGGTGGACAAGGGATAGGTTAAAGCATTGAATATGAGGTACTATTTAATATGTTGTAGTTATTAGGGTAAAATATTCAGTGCACTTTTATATGTAATTAGAATTTCTGAAAATATTAATTAAGGCATTTTTGAAGATTATAATACTGATTTCAATGCTGGCAATTTATTGAAGTTCAATATTATTACACAGAGCATTCCATAAATCTGACTTGCATTTATTTTTTATTTCAGATTTTTTGTCTTATTTCAAACCATATGCACTGGCTTTACCCACTTTTTTAGAACTACTGAATGTATTTTTTCATCAACTGCTATATAGCATCAAGTTCCAAACTGAAGTTTGCCTGTTCTTTTCATAGACGTTTAAAAAACAACAGCAACAAAATTGCTTCTGTAATATTCAATCATGGCAATATATTAACAAGCAAAAGTTTGCCTGACACTCATACAAATATTATTTTTTCCCTTGGACATCTATTCTATTTTCAACAAAATTATGCAACAGGAATGTGTTAGCAAAATTTTTAAAATCTGTTATTTATTAGATCAAATGAAATAAAATCCTCCAGAAGTAGACAGTAACAGCTTAAGCAAATGAAACATGACTGAGACCAAAACTTCATGGAAGAAAAATAATTACATTCATCGGAAAAGAGTGCCTATATTAAAAACATGACAGAGATTACAACACATAAAATTAAGAGAGTTCTTAGAATTTTATATCATGCTTTCATTTTCACTTCCATTTTGTTCATGATAAATTGAAAGTGCTGGAAATTGAACTTAATTTGTCTGTATTCTCATATAATATCAGCTTTGTCTAATTAAACAAAATTGAATGTGCTCAAAAAATTATGAGCTTCTTGTCTCAAATCACAGTATAACATTACAATGAGAAAGAAATGTGAAGCAGTAAAGATGCTATTTAAAAAGAACAGTAGACTAATTTACTAACATAATTTACTAACCTTTAATCCCAGGTAGTACTTTTTTAAGCTGCTAGCTAAAGTAAAAAATAAAAAACAAAACATTGATCTGAAGTATTCTTCTATTCCCCATTTACCTGCAATATGAAAGGTCCTCAAGATTTGCAACATGGCTGGCATTTACTCCCAGCTAGGCTTTTATAATATTATAATACCATTATTTTAATATATTGTTATTGACAGACCTTCAGAAAACAATCATTCACAGCAATATATTTATCCAGTCTTATCTGAGTGATTCAGCTGTGTTGCAGCTTAGAAATTAAAGTCACTCTGACTTCCTTAAAATTTTCTCTTGCAAGTAGAAGTTTGCATGGAATTCATCAGGTGAGCACACAATTTTAGTGAGATTGCTAATTAAATCATATGTATGTTGACCTCTGATGCCTCAATGTCTTCAGGCAAGGTTGTTTTTTTTTTTACTGTGTTTCTATGTATAATGTTAAAATTTCAGAAATCGCTGAATCCACTTACTGTAGACTATCTATTGTTATCACCTGAGTCTAATGCTCAATAAGCAATTGAAAATAATTGATCCACGTTAGTCTGTATTTGTATTATATTCAACTGTGATATTTTATAAACTCATTTAATGATTTGTTGCCAAAGGATAAAAGCGCTGTCTCTATTCTTATTTTTCAGTAAAATAGTTGTTTTGTAGCAGTACAGGATTGTCCCAACTTGTAATACTGAAAGTTCAATGCTGTAATTCCCCATCTGCTCAAATTAAACATAATTGCCAGTGACCCCTGTTCATTATCACTTATGAAGTTCAATAGTTAACAAACAGTAATTAATCTCATTTTACGACAGTAAGGAGGAAAAAGTAACAAGAAAAAAAGCCCTTAAATTTTAATGTGATTTTTATACCATCTTTGACTAAATTTTCTTCTCAGAATATTGTTTTTTGAATAAGGTTGGTTACCCCCACCTAGTGGGCAATATATTTAACGAAGCAGTAAAAGAGCACTGCCTACACTTTGCAAAACTGTGTGACAGTAATTGTTCCTATCATAATTAAATAATGAACATGATTTACAACATCTGTGCAGATTAAATATTTGAGAGTCATGTGTTATGCTGATTTTAGGCAGAGTTTAAATGGTCTGCTTTATTGCACACTGTGTATGTGATATTATGTCTTCACTCAATACCTAAAACAAACCCACCTGTTTATATCGAAGAGTTTTCACATCTCTAGAGTTAGCAAACACCTACAAAGGTTTTTTGAAAGCTATTTCGTTATAGAAGAATAGGAAGAAGTTTTTATAAATAATCTCTTTCAAGAATTGCTTCTTATTATCATTGAAATTATAAATGGAATATCAGAAAGTGCCTTATCTCAGTGAGTACCTCTCATCCGTTCTGGTGAATGCAGTACAAACTCTGCAATACAAATGATTAGGAAGAGCCTATTAAAATGTATGCAACCTGGACCGTAGAGTTATAATAAGCTTGTAGAGGTTTGGGCATCTTCAAAATCAAGCTGGAGGTGACTGCATCCACTTTGAATCCACAGAGTAAAACACACTTTCACAGAAATAAGCAGTTCCTACTCTTTTTGAAATAATGAGAAGAAAGGAAATGGAAATGATGTATTCTTGTTCTGTGTTGCATATAGAGTACTTGCCCAGCAAATGATAATCTCACATTTGATTTTCTTTTTGTATGTGGAGTGATATATACTGCTGAGGAAGTCACTTACCTTTCAGTTGCCCTGTGTCTGGGCTTCTGAATCAATTATTCCTTTCTGCAAACATGGCTCAGCAACAAATGGAGAAATGTGGAAGACACAGAGTATCCCATAATCCTGTTATGGTATTTATTGGTTATGTCTATTCTAATAAATTCAGGAGGAGCAAAGCATATGGTCTAATACTAGCACTTTTTCATCTATTCTGTTCAATCATCAGCATGCTTTCAGCACTGATTTGGCCCATACCAACTAATACTCCAAGGTGATTCAAGAAATAGCTAGTCCAGGATTTGTTCCAGTTAAACTAAATGAATGAATCCAAATTGAAGCTTCCATCACAAGACTGTGAAGTATACCACACCACTTACCTTTGCAGTCCTGCTGTATACAATGTACTCATATAAAATATCCACTGGAAATGAAAGAGCTGAAAGTTCGGACATTTCCAGATTGATGAGGCCTGAACCATGTGCTCTGCTGCCCAGAGTCTGCTTCTGCCACTAAAGTATTTTCCAGACAGATAGATTTTAACTGCTTGTATTCTAAGTGAAAAGAATGACCTGTGCATATGAACCAAAAAGAAAACTGAAAAATAAAATCCCAGTTGCACAGAAGTGATTGAGCACAACCTTGAAGGAAGGCTCTTACCTCAATCTTTGATGCTTTATAATCTTTCTGCTGAGGAAGCATCAAAAAACTCAGTGTTCCGGTCAGTGTTCTCTGTATAAGCCTTGGTCTGATTGTGTCCCATCCAAGAGGGGTAGATACAGGGATACTTGTAACATCTTCATGGAAGAACTGATTTTCAGTCCTGAAATTAGGTGTTTAATTTACAGTGTTTATAACTCAAAATGTAGACCTAAGGCTAGTTATTCCATTTATTAAAGATAGTGTAAAAATAATGCCAGGATATAAACTTGAAGATAAAATCGTGAGAACTTCAAGGTTTTAGAAGTCATATTTTTTGGTATTTAGGTATTTAATATCTGCTTGTAATATTAACAAGAGACAGTCTGAATTTCTAACACATAAAACACACTTGAAAAAGCAATAAAAGTGAAAAAGTAATAAAGTGTTCATTTTTATTTATAATTTTCTGTCATATATTTCTTTAAAACATATTGCAAAATAGAATAAACACATTTAGCCTATTAGAGATAAACATTCTGCAATATTTGCTGCTCAGTATGATGCATATAATTATTGGAATTAAAGAGAATGATGTGATAAGCAGAGGAGAACAAACCCTATGTTTGGAGTTAATATCAACCATATTTCACCTATTTTTCAGGATGCCTTTATATGTATTAGATCATAGAGTAAAATAAACTCTAATATACTGATTTTGCTTTTGTGACAGAATCTTACAGTAGTCATATGACAAGATAGATCTTTTTGTCTAGATTTATCTTGCTTTTATTTACGTATTCACTACTGTAAGAAGTTCCTCCTAGCAAGTATACCAGGATTTTGCTCTGGAACTCTGCCCATACATTATGACAGATAAATAAAGATTTAGGATTGATTTGTACCTGAGTGTACATGGATTTTAATGTGAATAGATTTTGTGATATTTTGACACTATACTACAAGAACTGTAGAACTAGCATAGTTCCTAAGTAATTCTGAGCTATAAAAATGCTGCATTCTTTCCTCCTGTTTCCCCAGTCCATCTTACAAAGATTGTATTCTCAAAAAATAAAAGAAACTGCCTGTCAGTGAAAGGAAAACTTAACATATCCATGTAAAAAAAATTCATTAAACATCATTTCTAAAGTATAGTTTAAGGAACCAACATTCCCAAGTGCCTAATTATACTCTAAATATAATCTATGACCTTTTATAATTGTAAACTGTTTGACACTTAAGGTTTAACCAACTGATCATTAGTAGATGTCATGCATAATTCTAACATCTATAATGTGTGTTTTGTGAAATTTTTCAAGATTTTGATGTAAACTCAATATAAATAACTTGAATGTATTAAAGAAATGTATCTTCAAAAACTCCTTAAAAATAATTTTAAAATAGAATTGTTATTTTAAAATAACAAAATATCTACATAATCTGTCAAAATAATCTGACACAGTGAGGAAGCAACAAGAGTATTTTTGTCTGTCGTCATTAAATGTCAGATTAAAATATACTGAGGGCTTTTCATGTTACCTCCCTTGTAAAATTGTAGACCATCGTTCAGATTCCCTGAAATGATTTTGTCCAGAAATGATGAGTCTTCCTTCCTACAAAGATGAAAGGGGTCTTTGCCAAGCAATAGAAATCTTATAGTAATAATAAAGGATATCTTCCTGTCTAGATTGGTTCAATATTTGGTCCTGCAAAAGCTAATGAATTAAAAGGTTTTTTGTCAGACAATAGTGTACAAGCATTCAAGCTTTTTTTGTTCTGTGTAGTTTTTAAGGAAATTAAGGTCTTTTTGCTTTTTTAAGGAAATGAAGTTTTTTTCCTGCATAATAGCTATTGCTTAATGACTTTAAATAAAAAGGACTTGGATTTGATGCATGGACTTACATTTTAGACATTATGAAATTGTGCTTGCTGAATGTTCTATTTTGTTATAAGTTTGCTAATTGTTACTCTGAAGAACAAAAGGGCATCATTCTTAAAATCAGCTAAGAGCATTCTGCATTGAAACTGCCTTAATTATTGTATGAAATAACAGAAAGAACATCCATTTTACAAATGAATAATATGGAGAATAAAAAACTGATGATTCTCCATCAGTGAAACAGGACTTTCATGTGCAGTGATGTCACAACAATCAGCTACGGGTCTTCAGGGGTAGGAGAAAAGAGGGGAAAGATTATTTTGATTCCCTACCAATAGTGAAAATCTTAGAATAAAATGCTTTCAAAAAAAAGTCAAGTACATTGCCACAGCCAATTAGGAAGGATTGCTTTTCCCTCTATCACTGCATTAACTTTCAATAATGACTATTCTGCAGAAGTAAACAGTAAATTGAGGCAAAAGCACATTCAGTAAATAGTAAAGAGGCAGTGTGTGTGCCAAGTTATGCACGCAAATATAGATATGTATATACATAATAATATTAGTAACATATTTTGTAAATACTACCCAGTAGTTTTCCTACACTTACTTTCTAGCAGAGCCACAGCAGCTACATAAAAACGTAGTGTACTGTTTCATGTACCTTAAGGGGCTGCATGTCTGCTGCCAGCAGAATATGAAGCCAACAGTCATAGGGCTACAAATATCCAGGAAGAATCTGCAGTGACTCAAAGGACATTAAAAGCAAAGGAGTGAGGGGAGCAGAAGAGTAGAATAAATATGTTGCCTCAGTTCTTATGATCAGGAGTGTCCTAGCTGTTAACTATATAACAAATAAATTTGAGCATAGTTGAATTAAGATACATGTGAATCATCCTGTCTGCAAAAAGCACACTTCTACGTTTTCAACTTTTTTTCTTGTGAGTACTTACTAATTGCTTCTGCCATAGATCTTAAATTTCTTTAAGTGAACACACAAAATGTGCTGCAGCAGTGGTGCTAGGGATAACAACTGGGGAGGACGAAAATGAGGGACAATATTTAAAATATTATTTTTTATATAGACAGCAATGTACAATCAGATATTCTGTTCAAAAAGATATGAGGCCATTTCAAAATACAATGTTTATCTACTGGTATTCTGACATGGGAGAATGAGTAAACAGCAAGACAGAAATTGGAGTATTTTACTTACTGTAATGTGACTGGAGCAGAAGCTCCTGAGCTGGCAATGACACTACAACTTTCCATCAAGAGTGTTTGCTCTGAATGTGTCAAGTACCATTGCGCTTTCTTTCCCCCGTCATCCCTGCCCTAGTTTTCCATGAGGATCTTTATTTATCTGTCTCACTCCAATTTATAGGAGGGAGAGGAGGTTCTTTTAATATCTGTATTCCTGGCATGAGATTAAGAAACAATGGTTCAAATGTTGGTCTGACCAGTTTATTACAGATCTTAATCAGGGAGACAGGGAAGGGGAGGACAGACACTATTATGAATTAGGGTAATGGGGAAGGGAAGGAGGGCAATAGAAAAGATAGGAAAGAAGAAGCAAGGAGTCTTTATAGGAAGCAAGAGGAAAATAGTCACCACCATGGATCCAGCACGGTTCGTAGTTCAGTCATTGATCTTCAGTAGTGGTGGGTCATCAGGCACTGTTGTTCTGTTGATGACGACAGTGACCATGGCGATGATGGCCCCTTTTCAATGGTTCCAAAGTAGTCAGCTTTCTTTGGAGTGACAGCACAAATCCAAAGTGGTTGAGTCAGCTCTCCTTGGAGTGGCAGTTTCTGGCTCTGGGATCTCAGCAGAAACTCCTTTGTTTCCATCTTCTGGGCCTTGCCAGCAGATAAGAGGGAGCAGGGATGCCCACTTGCATCCTGTTTTTCACAGGATATGCTGGTATCATTCCCCAGTTTTCCCATACCAACCTGGAGCTAGTTAGTCACAGGCCAGATGTTCTGCCAGTAAACACTCCCGAGCACTCTATTCCGGAAGCAAGCAGCTCTGGAGGAAGGGGCTTTCAAATGTCCACAAAATGATGTCAATTGTTACACAGTAGCACCCATCACTTGCCTCCTCAACAAATCAGTCTTATCACAAGAAATACCTCAGGAAGCAAGCTTTGAGCCAAAAAAAAAAAAAACAAAGAAGGATTCTCACAGTATCTTAGTACTTTTTAGATCGAGACAGCAGCCACCCATTATGAACTCACTGATATTTTATTTGTGTTATTCACAAATTTGATGAAAAAATGCAAATTTTTTAGGTCTTTATAAATTTTCATCTCACTAAAATGACCTCTGCTTCTGATACTATTCGTGTTTCATAGTCACATTAGAATATTTTGGTTTTGCATAACTTTTTTCAGTACGTATATATTGTTGTGAATGGAATGTAGGTGAAGAGAATGTATGAATTTTGGACTAGTAAGGCTAAGACATAGTTTCATAAGGATAATTGCAGTTTGCTTCCATGTGGGTCCTTGGAAGCTGAAATGTAAATCTCTGTGTACCGGTTTACCTTTATCCATGCACATTTGGTAACTCATACATCAGGAAAGAGCAGCACAAATTTAAAACAAACAAACAAAAAACCCAACAATCTGTACAAATATTCCCTTATTCTCCTATACATTGAGAAGGGTGAGTACTGTGTGCTCTACAATTTAGATTAGAGCAATAGCAGTCTGGAATGTATTTTTGTTGTTTTTTAATAAGCATGATAAATCTGCTTACTCACACACTATTTCTACTCAGCTGACTTTCATGTGGCATTCATATCTATATATGTGATTTTTATCCATTTATACCTACTTACCGTGATGCAATATCTCCCCTTAAGTTACCTGTGATCTTCTCATGAATGTTTTTAGTCACAGGATCATGATTAGTGTATATTAGTAGAATCACACATAAATCTGGAGTTTCTTAGAATGCCTCAAGCAGATTAAGTCATTTTAAAACCATTCTGCTGCTGCTAAAGGTACACCACACAGCTTCTACGGTTTCGCTCAGCCATGTCTTCCTTCCAGTCCTCAAATTCTGGTTGTTGAAAATTAAAAATGAAAAATCTAAAAGTTGTCTGTAGAAGGAAAGGAACAGAAACATGTAGACAGGGTATAAGATGCAGGCTGGAGGAAAACTGGGTGGAAACTTTCAGTCCCTTTCCAGAACAACTTTATTTTTAAGTCACCTGCTTTTACGTAGATAGTTGAAAGAGACTATTGTAGCTCTTTATACAAAATTATATGAAATTGAGCATAACAAAGACTCTTCTGAGAGAACTGGATCACAGTTTGAAATTGATTACTTTTGTCTGCCTTGAAAAATGTCTAATAATTTCCTTCTCACTGTTTTCTTCAGTTTTATGCCCTCCATCAGGGTACAGTGTGGTCAGTCACTCCCCACAGGGTCTGTCAGGGCAAGACCCATGGCTGAGTAGGACAGCATGTTCAACTCATACCTCAGTAGGTATGAGTTGAAAGCAGTACAGGTGACATGGGGTTCTGGGTCATGGGAAGGGTGACTGAAGTGTATGGAAGCCTGGACAGGAACAGCCTGAACTGTGGTTGCCCTTAGGGGTCCTCACAGATTGCAATTTTATCTTCAATAATTATTCAGTGTGGGAAATTGCCAGTTGTGCATTTCAAAAAAAGGGAGAAGCCGAGAAGCACTAAAAGCTGTGACTTGAATGATGCCATGGGAACCTTTGTATATGAGCTGAATTCAGATTTTTACCAGTGTGGTTTAAATAAGGAAATGTATTCTTACAGTCCTGCTGTCCAGAACGAATTGAGAAGATGTTAAAATTATTAAAGAATTTAACATTTTCCTTTGTTTGTTTTTTTATTTGTTTGTGTAACTTTTGACGTTAGGTATTATCTGCCCTCCTTAAGACTATCTCTGTGGTTGAGACCATAAGCCTTTGATACTGGGAAGCTGTGGGCAGAGACTGCTGAAGTGTGGTAAGCAACCTGGTGTAGGACAACTGACAGAACTGCCCTTCCATAGCGACCTTGCACCTCATTGTCCAGCCCGCACTCAGCAGCTCTTTCATCCTCACTTCTCTTTTCCAGGTCGTTCACAACAGACATGGATTTTTCTTTCCTGGTAGTCTGATGCTGCTGTGCTTGGGCTCTCTGCCTGGTTAGGACTGCATTGGTATCAGCAGCTACACAGGGTTTACCTACTACATAAATTTTAAAATAAATGTATGCATTTATTTGTGTGGAGAGGATATTACATTGTTTTATTATAAATATTAAAAGAAGAAAGAGGAATGCAGAAGCAGATTAATGCTGTTATTAGGCAGGATTTATTCTTTTCCTTCCTATCACTTATTGGAAAGTAATGGAAAAGGACAAATGAGAGAAAAGATGGAGACTTATTATGTGCCCACCCAGAGGGAAGACAAAAAAGAGAAAGCAATGAGCAAGTAAAGTATTAGACTGTGAGTTTCTTCTCTGCTTTTTCTCACAGTTAGATGAGGTAATGCAAAAAGCAGCACCACAAACTAACCATAAAAGAAAAAGGCCTGCCTGTAGTTTGACCTGAAAATCATGACAGGTGATGCAGACAGAGTTCAAGGCACAGAAACAGCAACATCCTGGAGGTCCAGTGTGAATTACCACCATGAAGGGAATGACATAGGAGAGCACATACAAATAAAAAGAATCAAGATTCTGTGGCTATGACAACTTTCTTGGAGAACGTCCAGAAGCCTCCTTGGGGCTCAATAAGTTCAAATAGTAAACCTTGCTGTGCCTGAACAGGCCAAGTAGACTCCCAGGGGCTCCTTGAATATATGAGACAGAGGAAAAACAGAAGCAGTGGTCAGCTCTCGTAAAATCACAGTCACTGTCAAAACAAAATACCAGTGAATTTTCTCTAGATACATGGCTCTTCAGAGATAGCAGTGGGCCTTTATCCCAGTGAGGCTGACATACTCAAAAGCAGGGTGGAAAGCTGAAGTTTATATGCCTGTTAAGAATCAGCCAAAGATTGATGTAGTGTCAGAGTTGGTTTCAATACCAGCATGAAGACTGAGCATCTCCTTATTGATCACTGCAGTGCCTATCCTTCCTGTAATAGTAGCTTCACTCTGTATGGACTGTTCAAATATTCTGTGAGTCAGAGATTCATACACAGTACCTTATACATTAACTACAAAGAGTAGTAATGAGTATTTTCTTTTCTTTTTAACAATAACTATCCAATTATTTACATCACAAGGCAGTTTTCTTCCTTCACCTCACTGTTCTTCAGCCTTACCTCAGAATTAAATGTAGCATAGTTCAGTTCATTGTTTAAATAAAGCTGGAAACTGAATCCATATCTCACAATCTTGCAGAATGCTGTAATTCACAAACTGCTGTATAAAAGGAATATTCAATAAGTACTTCTGTGTATCCTTACATTTTTTAGAAGGGCCCAACACCAAAAATTCTACTTTCAGTTCACATGGAACAATGCACACAATTCCAAGTGAAATAAAATTGTTCATCTCTCTGGGTGATAAACATCACTTTTTGCTATGTAAAGACAAAAAAAAAAAAAAAAAGAAACTGAGCTTTAAATAACAAATTGTGGGCATTTAAAAATAGCACAGAGTACGAACAGTATGTTTGTTATGTTTGTTTCTTCCAGCATCTAAAAGATACAGCAGGGCGTGTTATTTTAAATTTGTGCAGGTGTGAATAATTTAAAAAAATCACATTTATATGGCTTTGATTACATGATCATTCTCATAGCTACAAGTGATTTTAATCAGCAATGCTGAGAGGTGGTGGAGGCTTTATAAATAGTATACAGTGAATTTGCATAAACTCTGCATACTCTGGACCTTTATTAATGTGCACATTGCTAAACAATAATAAATCTATAATTGACTTCATACATTTTCAAAATCTCTTTTACCACTTCTTTTAGTATAGCCTTCAAAATAACTAGTCTTCCAATGTTAAATAATTGTGCAGTAGGAATTTCCTTCCTCCAAAATGATCCAAAGTATACGCTGATATTCTAAAAGTCTTAATGACAATTTAACTGTAATAAGTCAGTAGATATCTATTATTTAGATAAGAGGGGCGGAAAAAAAAAAAAAAAAAAAAAAAAGAATGATTGTTCCACCATTTCTTCTTCTTTATAAATGAAAGAAAATAAATAAATAAAAATCCAGAAATCTGTGACATAATTTTGTATTTCTTTACCTTATCCAGTTCAAAGAACTATCATTCATTAAAAAGCCTCCTAATGAACAATGGTTATTGAATTCATGTACTATCAACTTTCAGACAGCGCTTGAGCGTTAGTTGTTGCCTCCCACAGGTCCAGCTTTCCTTGGTTCTCTTACTGCTTCTTTAGTGAAGCAGTTACTCGCTGATATAGAAGCATATTATGCTGCCAAGTAGATCTACGCTTGTGTAGATGACCTTTCTATCCACCTGCCACTCAGCTATTTTTTTTAATGCACCAGTACCTGAAGGGTCTTGAGGAAATAAAGGTTCCGGTGTCCCACCCACTTTAGAACTGGACCATACTTTTGAGTCAAATTGTTTCGACACATACAATAAACATAGCAGGTAGAAGTCTACAGGAGAAGATCTGGAGCATAAGGAGAAATGACAAAAATTACCAAAATAGAATTTGGATATCAAGGTACCTGCTCAGTGTCTGGTACCATCAATACACTGCTGCAGTACAATCTGTCTACACTCAAGTTATTCATCATGTCTTAAGGGTCAAAAAGGATTTCAGATGTAAAGCATTTTTCAGGTGGGAGTTAATAAAAACAGAGGTGATCAACAGGCTGTATAACCTTTAACTACTCACAAATCTGGATTTACTCTGGTTCTTTACTGTCTATTAGTTCTTTCAGACACATCTGTGATAACAGTGGTCCAAAAAAAAGGGGATTTCTGTTGGAAAAATCAGGCAACCGTAAGACTTGTAGCCACTTTTTTTTTAAACCACTTTGATAAAGAGAGGTCAAACTGTCTAAAGCGGTGAGGTTAAGCATAAAGGTTTTCATTAATTCCCATGAAATCTAGAGGATACAATGACTGTTATGCAAGCTTCATACTCACAAAGTAAGTTTCACTCAAGGACATTGAAAAACAAACATCATTAAGTGTGAATATTGATTTTAGTCAAGTACACACTAGAAATGGGCATGTAAAAAAGACAAAAAGATAAAGTCTTTCAAGATGGGATAAAATCGAGTATCATTGAATCTGGCAGTAGATGAATTTAACTTGTTACAAAAACTATTTAAAAATGAATTATCATATTACTCATTTGATAATATATTAGCAATCCATGCTATATTGCTGCAACTGCAAGGCAGCTGCTTTCCTCATTTCTCAATGCTATATAGCTGTTATAAATAATAAAACGATCTAATCTTCATCTGTGATTTTTCCCAATTGCCTTAGCCCAAACTCCACACAAGACCAAAGCACAAATTACAGAACAGTGCAATAGGACTTCATTAAGACACTCATATGTCCAAAATGTTCCTTTATCTGTATAAACAAAACTGGTTTTGGATATTCTTTTAATGGAAGATGTTCGACCTGTGTGATGTTATAGTGCCAGGATGAAGAGAAAAATAGAACAAAAATTAGTTCATCAGGCTGCATGAATACTCACCAGGTGGTCAAAAAACGCAGTATCTGTCAAGATATTTTTAATCACTTTTTACTAGCAGGACTTCAGACAGAACACAGATGTTTATTTCAATCAGTACCACAAAATTCTAATTTCACCCTGCTCCTCTTTCTCTGAAAATGATCAATTTGAACTTATACAAATAGTTCAGCAATATCATGGCAGAAACTTAGTCATCTTCTGTTTAACGGGAGATCTAAATTTTTATTCCTCTTAAGGGAAGATTATTATAAAACAACAACAACAACAAAAAACCCATACAGATACTACTGTCATTTCACAGAATACTTTTCAGAAATTCCAGCTTCCTTCTCTGAGTATTTGCTGAGGCTCTTACAAGTAACGTTTTAGGAATTCATCATTAGAAAAGTATTTTAGGGTCTGCTGCCACAAGTAACCATTATTTTATAGTGTGTACACATGAATTTGAAAAAGATCATTAAACATGTGCCATTTTTTTCCCTTCTTTTTGTTTGACAGTGACCTGAGTGTCTTGGCTACATATTCTCTACAACATTAATATCCTTCAGTAAATAAAAACCACCCAACAGGAGTCCAGGCCCATTCAAGAACTTTCTCATTATTATATTTATCAGTTTGCTTTTAAAAAAAATATTAAGTACAAAAATGTTGAAATATTAGCTGCACCATTTTTTGTAAACATCATAATACTATTAGGGAAAGATTACGAGAACTGGTGATAATCCTTTCACTAATGACTTGTAAATCCTTCTGGCTGCAGTCCTGCAGAATGACATGACTGTGTGTGTACGTAAGTGCACACATCTTTGTTTTTCACTCCTGAAAAAAACTTTGATTCACTTATTATTTTGATGCAGAAAGAGTTGTAACAGACAGGTTTCTGTCCACATCAGAAAAATCACTGGAGCATATTAAATGCATTAACACGCAAGATTATACTCAATCTTCCCATTGGTAGAGAATGGAAACTCAAGATAACAATTAAGAATGAAGGGATCCACAAAACTCTGTACAATAAATTCCATGTCCAGATGCACAAGTGTTAAACATCCAGCAAACTAGATAGGAAGAAGCACTACTTTACATGAAATTCAAGAAATCCCATCTGACTGATGGGAACAGTTGCGGCCTGGATCTGTAAGGAAATTTTTCTTCATAAAGATCACACTGATGTGTGATCACTGATATGATCTTTATGGACATACTGGATGTGTGTTGCTGCCTTTTGAATCACTAAATAATTTCAGTAAGTTCTCAAAGCTAGATAAAGGTCTTTAGACTTAACAAAATAAAGTGTTGCAGCCTCACTTTGTATACCACATATATACCTATCCACAAATTAGTGAAATTGTAAAACTTTGTTTTAAGTATTGATTTACATATTTGAGTATTCTGACTCTTCAATCTTTAATGCAAATAAATAAATAACAAGTGTCAAGATGTTTAATCAGAATTGTAAAAGTATTCTAGAAATTGTGGGTTGCATGGAAAAGTTGAAAATGTAATTATATTTAAAGGTGGCCATAAAACTTCTTTGTTGTTCTGAGATAATGCAGTAGTTTATAGGTCACTCCTGCAGTTTTTCCCTTTTACTGTAGTATGACATAGTACAGAACCCCTACTTAACAGCAAGTAATGAATTTTATACACCTCTGATAATCAGTCTCATCAGCTCAAGTGTTGCCAAGTGAAGCACATAAGCTCTCAATCCACACTATGTAAAATTCAGATGGGAAAAGAGAGGTGATGTCATTCTTTCCAATCCTGCTTTGAAGTTTTCCAGAAAAAGGTCCTAACAAACCTCTCACATATCATCAGAGTAATAATGAAATGCATTAAAACTAATGCTCATGTCTCTTGTGCTTTGAAGCAGCAGAGAAACCCAACCAGACTAAGATTTATAATACTTAGTGACTACCTGAAAATGCAAAATATATACAGCTTAACCATGCTGGATAGAACTCAGCTTTTATGCTCAAGTAACAGCATTTCATTTCAACGTAAAAATCACAAACATTTACATAAAAGAAGGTGTGAAGCATAAAAATTGACAAATGCCTTAAATATATAAATGTCATCATTTTTTTAAGTATATGAGGTGAATTATGGCGGGAAAAAATAAGATAAGTAGTCAGGGGCATGCATCAGTGAACCTATCAGTGACCCCACAAAATAAATGTATCAAGGAACTGCAGTTGAACTCACTATCTAAAAATGCATATATAATACAATGTGCTTTGCAGTCAATTGAAGTCAGTCATCTTATATCATGGTGAACACAGTATCACAGCAAGAATAAAGCATCATGATTTGTTTTAATAGAAAAGAAAAAAAAAAGAACAAACTAATTAATCATTAATGTGAAAAATATTTTTCCTTTAAGCCACAGATAAGAAAAAACTTGATATTATATTTGAAAGACAAAATTTTAAAGATATTTCACAGTTCTCTTCCTTTCTCACAGTGCATGCTTGTGCACAGGTTAGCATCTTAAACTTTGTGTTTGTAAGAGATTTTGAGCTGTTATTTTAGACTGATATGCTCAGAAATTTTAATATGCATTATATGCAGTAGATAGCATTTATATCATCCATCAGCTAAATTTAGTCTCACTGTGGTAACCCACCCAGGGAACAGGCTGTGACTGTGATTAATTTTGCTTTTTAATTTTTAGTCTCTACTCTGTGTGAATTGCAGCATGACAGTTTGGAAGAGCCAAAGGTGTCTCAGATTCAATAGGAATTTACATGAGGGAGAAGGGCAAGTTCACCTGGAAATCTGCAGACAAAAAGTGAATAGTTTTGCAAGGATATTTTCTGGCTTGCTAGAAGTAATAATGAAATGAATATGACAGTAACTCCACAAGCTGCTTTATCTATAAACAGTAGAGAAGAGCACTCAGAGTGACAGTCTGCCTGTCTTCTTTGACCCACTACAGAATTAGTATGTGTGTTTGGTAAAAAGAAGTTTTCTTTGCAGGTTTCTAGAGGAAGATCACCCAAATTTAAGCAGGTGCAAGGTTTTCCCACAGCAGGCCACAGTCAAAAATAAAAACATAAAAGTATATGGTTGCTTCTCTAACAGAAACAGCAGAAAAAATGATCCTTTTGTGTCAGAGACACAAATGGATAGTGCAGCTTATATTCATATTAGTAAATACCTTTGTCCTCTCTTATTGCCTACTGGGAAAAGTCTGTCCTGCATGCAAGAATTAATTAATAATTAATACGATTTATCAAGTGCTGCTCTCTTAAAAGTTTCAAAACGTTTCTTCTTCTCTGTCCACATCTTGAGTCAGGGTCCCTAACACAGTGAGTCTGAAGTGGACAAATGATAACTATCAGTATGGACAATCTCAGCCAATTTCTGTGCAGATTAGTTTGTCGTCCTCAAAGGTAGCTCATTCTGATCCATTTTGATTTTACAGACAAGAAATGCTTACTTGGTAAGTGACCAGCAGTTACTATTGGTATCTCTTTTTGGAGACAGTAATCAACTGCTTCTTAAAGTGTTTCCAAACTGCAAATGAGGCTGTAGGACAGAGACTTTCTTCAGATACAGCTGACTCAATAACTGACATTATCCCTCAACACTTCCATGAAGTATGTCAGAGTTTTGCATATCTGCCAACATGGCAGCATTGTGAAAAACTCCATTATTTAGCATTAACTTTTTTCAGCAAATTCATGTAAATTAAGCCACTCACATATCAGTGTATCACATACCAACATTTAACAATTTAACATTTCAGGAAGGCACAACAATCAGCTAAAGAATGTAACCTTTTCTACTGCCACAGAACAATTCAGAAGACAATACTCGTTTTCAGGTTGACCATGTGAACTTTACTTGCTGTTTCCAGTGCAGTTATTTGTTTGCTAAAACCAACTTTACCACTGTTTTCAACTGACCTTTTCAATTTCTAATTGGAGGAACAAGCTAATAGTGATCATGCTGAGGCCATGTATCATCAGGGAGACAATTGTCAGTGAGTTAATTCTTATTTAACTGTTATGCAAATGGTTCTTTTAAAAAGATTTGTTAAGAAATATTAGTAGATATAACCATCAGCGATTCCTGGAGCTTTATTTTTTGAAACTTACAGATGTGCCTGTGAAAACCCAGAAGTTACACGGGGAAACAAAAATGACAGATCAAGAAATTCACCAATCACCATCCTGCCCTGGACTAATAATGTAATATGGATGTGCTACAATTTCTGTCCAAGACTATAAATTCTACGTAATTTTGTATAAAGATTTTAAGAAGTCTATTTATAATGTGAAACCTGATCTGTTTTCAACTAGACTTTCCGTATCTTGAAATAACCAGAAGATAAAATAAATTTCTAGCATAGAATCATAGAATCATAAAATCACAGAATGGTTTGCGTTGGAATACCTATATTAAAATCATATTAAATCCCTATATTTAAGATCACTGTAAGATGCTATAGGCAGAGGCACCTCCCACAAGACCAGGTTGCTCAAAGCCCCATCCAGCCTGGCCTTGGAAGACTCCAGGGATAGGGCATTCACAGCATCACTGGGCAACTTGTTCCAGTGTCTCACTACTCTCACAATAAAAAATTTCTTCTTAATACCTAGTCTAAATCTACCTTCTTCCACTTTAAAACCATTTCCCCTCACATCCTATCACTAGCTGCCCTTGTAAAAAGTCCCTCCCCAGCTTTTCTGAAGCCCCCCTACAGGATATATACTTTCAACTGGTGATATTCTATAATCTGTCATATGCTAAATCCACATCAGTGGATCTGAGGTATCTTCTGGATTTGAAAATGTATTTTCAGAAGATCACTGAATTTATGGAATAGAATCATTTAAGTAATATTGAATGCTTTGCCTATGTTTGCTGCTACTATTTTGAATTTGATATTCTGGAAACAAAATCTTTCCAGTCAGTTTTTACTAGCTGTTTTGACAGACATTTCTATGAGATTTCTAAGTGTATTTACTTTAAAAAGGACACCTTTCTTGACAAATGGAATCCAGAAAGGCAGTTCTTTTACATCTCCTTAGTGTAGAATGACTGCAAACCCATGCATTTTTTAAATGATTCTGTGACTTACATGAGTCTGGTAGTCTCTAAAACCAAGAATGCGCTTTTGAAGAGTTTATGTAGTTTTAATTTACAATTTCTAGAGCAAATAACTGAATCTTGAGGACCTACTATGCTGAGTGTCTGGGGATTGTTTTCCTGTCCAATTATATATACTCTTATTTCTTGTTAGATGCGATGCATTTCTTAGGTTGTCAAACAATTTAGGAGAAAGGTTGGTTACTAAAAAAAAAAAAAGAAAAAAAAGTAAGAAGTTTACAAAACACGTAACAATTGGGGAAGTAGGAAAGGACAAAATAATAAGTCTGAGAAAAAAGGTCTGTTTTGACTTGAATACAGACAAGAGCGTATGTTAAATTTAAATATCTGTGTATAAGTTATTTGCTTTGCTCAGTAGTGGTACATAATATCAGCTAAAGAAAAGTTTCAAGGATAATTAAAAGTCAGAAATAAAAATGTACACAGATTTTATTAGCAGGAAAAAAATGATAAAAATCATAATGTAAATAATATAGTGGGTATCCAAGGGAAGAAAAGAGAGAAACAAACTCTTTTTCTTTTTTATTTGGAAAACTAAAACAAAACAAAACCTCTCAAATATTTTCTCCCCACTTATTTACATCAAAATTCAAACAATTTTAAAGTGGCAGAAGATGCTTTATGTTCCTCAATAATGTTATATATCTCACTTACTTTTAGCTATCCTTAAATTTGTTATCCAATCTAAGCTACTTCTCCCAATTCCTTGCACAACGATGAAGAGAGGTAGCCACTACCTCTATTGATTTTTCTTTTCCTTTTAGATACCTGTTTTAGAATAGGATGAGACAGTCTCCAGATATGCTTCTCTACTCACCTGGTTATACTGCAGAAAATCTTCAGCTCAGACACGTGGATTAAAAATTAGAAAAACCAAGATCATAAAAGAAGTCTGGACCTGAGCAGAAACAAAACTCAGTGATATACTTAACTGCCATTAACAACTCCACATATTAGATCAACAAAATACCAAACTCATTCCTCAATTTCTATTTTCTCTTTCTTTGTTATAATTACCCTGTTCTTCACAGAATAAGAAAGGAATAAAACAACAAACAAAAACCTCCTTACGTATTTATTTTTAGAATCTAGAATCTAGAAATTGAGACAGTTCTTCAAAATGAGAAAGAAAATAATGGACTTAGTGCCAGAAGAATGACTAAATATCTTGTGGGCAAAAACAAGATGATTAATAAAGAAATGAGTAATTAAACAAATAAGAGCCAAATCAAAATGTGATTTTGTTGAGAAAAACACATGTAAAATATGAAAATATGTATTCTAGATTTTTACGTGGACAGACTGGATACTCAAAAGGTGCTCACAGCAGAATATATCTTCTCTCTAGAAAGCTTAGCTCATCTACCAGATCTGTAATTCATCTGTCACTGTCAAAAAAAGAACACAAAATTTCAGCCAAAATGATTCAGACATTTCTAAGAACAAGTGCGGTAAAAATATTTTCTCTGCCTGAGATAAAAATATTCTTGCAGACTTTTCCTGAGAACATTTAGCAATTGTTTTAAGCTGAGAATGTACCCACTGCTTACTGATGGAGTTGATCTTTGTGTCAGGGATGTGTGTTCACTCCTTCTGAAAATTGTCCAAAATGAAGCCAAAATGTGGCTTTGAGAAAAATAAAAATAAAAAATAATTATGGTAATTAAAATTGAAGGTGAAGAAAATGGAATTTTTTACACTTTGCAGTATTTGTTTTTGCCATGTTCTCTAATACCTTGACTTTGCATCGCTGTGTGCATATATATATGCGTGTACGTGCATGCTGAGTATTTGACACAGATATTTGGTTCTTTAAGAAGGCGATCAAGCCTTTCTTTTTAGTTTGTACAGAATCAGGCACTTGAGATGTTACTGATATAAAATTAAAATATACTTACGAGCAGTAGTATTTTCAGAAAAAATATCTGTTAATTCTTATTGTGATGAACTCACACCATTTCCATTATTCAGCGTACTCCTAAGTCAGTCTACCTAATGCAGATATTTGGGGATGTATTCTGCTTTGTGCACATGAATGGGAACTGAAAGCCCCAGCAATGTTCTTGGTACACTTTTTAAAGGACTGAATATTCTGTCTTAGGAGCTTAAAAATGGTGTTTGATGTGTATAAAGAGTTACAGAAGAAAACTCAGCATATTGCATGCAAAATCATTTCAAATCAAGTGGGTTGTGAAAAGACCATAGAGCTGCCAGTTGCATAGTAAATAACTGTGAAATTTTAGATTAAATATATCTCTTGATGTGGCATCTTCATTCTTCCTTGGGTAGAAAATGCAGCAGAAGTGAAAGCAAGTCCTGAACTAAATTCAGTAGAGCAAAAATAGAATAGAGTAGGAGAGAGTAGGAGAGTGATTATGTATCAGTGTATGTATGGTTATGTATGAATGTAGAAAGAGCCTCCAGAGATATTCTGTTATTAATTGCAACAGAAATCAATAAACAGGGCAGATCAAGACAGGTTTATCTGTTCTTGATAGAAGTTGTCCATATCATCTTTTCCACAAACATAATGAGAAGTAGTATGAGCACCTACAGAAGAAAGCATAAAGCCATCTCCTCCATTTCCAGATATCTGACTGAAAATGTTTTCAATATTGGATAAGGAAAGGACAAGGGAAACAGTTGCTAGCAAATTCCAGCATTTCATGCTTCTTTTCTGAAAAGACAAGGAGATCAGCGTCCAAAGCACTGTTATCACATAGAAAGCACTATGGGTCCTGACATAGTTCAGTAGCTCTGTTGTCTCTATTTGTTCCAGGATCTGAAATTCCTTTAATGTGTACTGTTGTCACTGTCACAAGGCCAAGCAAATTCCTCACTTATAACAAGACTGCACCCATCTTTCTTTGGACTGATGCAGGAAGGAAATACAAATAAAAATATGAACATATAGTAATCTCATGTGTCCCACATTAATTAATTGGAGAAGAAAATGGAAAATATTATCCCTTCTGAGAAATATATAAGCCCGAAAAAATTTGGTATCAATATCTGTTGATTACTTGAGCACATTATTGTGTTGTTGGTAATGATATTCCTCTTCAGGAAGTTTTTGTTTGTTTGTTTTTGGTTTTTTTTTTCTCTTCTTACAATTATCCTTGTGTCTCTTTTCAGCATAATAAAAGCTGTTTTATTTACAGTGTTAACCTATTTAAAACAGCTCAGATTGTCCACTCTAGACAAAATATTTTCTTATTAATAGTCAGATTATATCATGAGTATGTCAGCATTCAGATATTTTATTTTACAGTTTAAAAATAGTCTTAGCATAAGGACATAAGGAAGACAAAGGAGCTCTGGACAAATGGAGACTTCTGCTGAATGTCTATAGTCCTAATGAAAAGACGTTTTGCTTAAGTGTAGAATGATTGAACGGGTTGTCACATTTTCTTTTGTCTGATTGTAAAGCTGAATGATTCAGTCTTTTAAATGCAGTGTCTCTAAATATGTTTGGCTACGTAGCTTCTTCCTGTTTATAAATTTTACTATTGCTTTATAATGACAAAAATTATGAAACTAAGGAGGAGAGACTTCATTAAAAGATAATTACTTTATCTGTAGCTTAATCCCCTGAATATCAGGCTACAATTTCCCTTCAGGAGATGGAATACTTTGAAATGGCACTACTAATTTGAGTGGAATATCAGGGCATTAATCAAACATCCATAATGCTACATGCTGGGTAGGCATGACAAGTCTTTAAGGAATTGATCTGGCAAAGTGAAATTTTAAGACATCTGGAAACACAAATAATCCAGTGGGTAGTTGCAAGTCTACAAGAACTCAATAGTGGGACCATCACATTTACATGCATATTTAAATACAAAGTTAAATGAGTTGTGGAGGATTGAAGCAGTTTTATTTGTAGTTACTATGCTGAAAACAATATGCTTTAAGGCTCGACTAGCTATAGTCTCTATATTTTGTTTAATTCAGCTGTCAAATCTTTCAGCTTGCATAAAATAACTCACTGAAAGGTCATCTTGGGATGTATTTTCATATTGCGGGTAATCAAAACAGAATATAACAGAATTTTTTTTTTAAACTGATAGCAGAGTAGATATGGAATAGGATCACTGGGATGCAGTGATGTGAGTAGACCTAATGAAATGCCACTAAAGCTAGAAACCATTTAGACTAGAAAATAGACTCATGAGGGATCCAATGTTTCACTCTTGGTAAAGCTTGATTTTCTGGCTCAGTAGCTGCTAGTCACATGGGTGATGTCCCACTACCTGATACAGTCGCTGAATCATATTGCTTCACTCTGTTCTTCCTCTCCATTCTTTTTCTGTATTCAGGGTTACAAAGTAGCTATTCCAAGATACATAATTCACACTGCTTGTTTTTCTTTAAGTTCAAAATTACATTTACATTTACTGTTGACAGTTTTGAGAAGACAATAAGATTATTTGAAGTTCTCTCTTCCTTTTTGATATAATGCTGTATATTCCAGTTCAGATTAAATACATATCTGTATATGTAAACAAATTGGGAGAGAATGAAAATGGTCCATATAAATGGCTGCCTGCCTCAAAAGACCCCATGCAGACTCAAATGACTCATTACTCACAGTAGTTTTCAGGACCAGAGCCTTAATTTGGCATAGCAGAAAACAAGAATTAAGAAAGATAAATATATTGCAATCATTATATTCATCAAGCTATAGGTGGGAGATTATATCTGGTATTATCATAGAATGGCAAACATTGGAAGGGATTTGGGATGAAGTTCATCAAGACAAAGTATCGGGTCCTGTACTTTGGTCACAATAACCCATGCATTCATGGGACGGAGTGACTGAAAAGCTATATGGAGGAAAAGGATCTGGTGATGTTGGTCGTTGCTCAGCTTAACAAGAGCCAGCAGTGTCACCCAGGTGGTCAAGAAGGCCAACAGTATCCTGGCTTGTATCAGAAATAGTGTAAAGAGCAGGAGGAGGGAAGTGATCATCCCCCACTTAGCACTGGTGAGGCCTCACCCCAAGTACTGTGTTCAGTTTTTGGCCCTTTTCTACAAGAAAGACTCAAGGCCCTGGAGCATGTCCAGAAAAGGTCAGTGAAGCTGGTGAAGAGTCTGGAGCACAAGCCTTACAGGGAGCAGCTGATGGAACTGGATTGTTTAGTCTGGAGAAGAGGGCGCTCAGGGGGGACCTTATTGCTCCCTACAGCTGTCTGAGAAGAGGTAGTGGCAAGGTGGGAGTCAGTCTTTTCTCCCACATAACTAGAAATAGGACGAGAGAATGGCCTCAAATTGCATCAGGGGAGGCTCAGGTCGCATATTAGGAAGAATTTATTCTCAGAAGAAGGGATTAGGCATTGGATCAGGCTTTCCAGGGAAGTGGTGAAGTCACTGCTCCACTGGAGGTGTGTAAGGAAGGTGTAGGCGTACCTAGGGACGTGGTTTAGTGGGCAATACTGGTGGTAGGTGAAAGACTGGACTAGATGTTCTCAGACGTCTTTTCTAATCTTAATTATTCTATTATTCCATGATGCTATGACTTCTAGAGATTTCTTAGTCCAAACTGTTCAGCTCAGAGAAGGATCAAGTAAAGCAGGTTACCCAGGGCTGTATAATTGTATTTTGATTACCTTCAAGAATGGAGACTCCACAGCTTCTCTGGACAATTACTGAATTATAATTACCAACCAGTAATATTATCATATTTTTCAAACATTAGCAGTATGATTATATAAAGAAATCAAGATTTATCCTCCCTAAATGACAGAAGTGAATTCAAACACATCTGTAATATGCCCATACTTTAACTTAAAGCTTGGAAAAGGCTTAGAAATTTCACTCGTTTTTTTTCTATTTTCTTCATCCATTTCACAGTTTAAGATGGAACAAGGAAAAGGAATATAAAATCCATCAACTGCAAACTTACCAGTCAGAGTATTAAAAGGTAAACAATATTTTCAATTTAATGACAATTTAATCAATTCATTTGAGAATTCCAATTTGATTTGCTACGATGGATAATTCAGATTTCATACGTATTTGCACTCAAGAACATATCAGTGCCATGAGATACATTTCTGTGTGGAAATTTCATTTTTTTCAAATTGCATTCACAATTTTTTTGGGCCAATTAATCATTTTTTGGTTTTGCATGTAGCTATTGATCAACACAAGTTTTCTTGTTTACTGGTCATTTTAATATCAGAGTCAGGCCAGTGTGAAACACAAGGAGCCAATTAATGTAAAGTGTTGCCATGCCAACACTGGTATGCCAACACTAGTATTCAGGTTTTTTTTAATATTTTCACTAAATTTATTTCCCCTGTGGGCAAAATAGCTGCTGCTGTTTCTTCAAACTCAGTGGCCGTCATAGAACTACCTGTCAGATTACCTGAGCTCCTCTTGTTAATTTCAGGCTCCAGTGAACAGTACTGTGGTGGCAAGACTATCACACAGCTTTTAGGAACAGCTCCAAAATCCATAGATTTTGCATATGAAAGAAAAATGTTGGAGTTTTTACGGAAGAGTATAATATTACTCCTTTATTTTAAGAAAAAGTGCCGAGCCTCTCTCCATCATATTTGAAAAGTTGTGGCTGTCAGGTGAAGTCCCGGATACAATGTACACTTGCAGCCCAGAAGGCTAACCGTATCCTGGATTGCATCAAGGGAAGAGTGACCAGCAGGTCAAGAAGGCTGATTCTGCCCCTCCTACTCTGCTCTTGTGAGACCCCAAATGGAGTACTGCATCCAGCTCTGGAGCCTCCAAAACAGGAAGGGCATGCAGTTGTTGGGGCAGGGTCCAGAGGAGGGCCATGAAGTTGTTCAGAGCACCTGCCCTACAAGGATAGGCTGAGAGAGCTGGGGTTCTTCAGCATGGAGAAGAGAAGGCTCCGTAGGAGTCTTACAGCATCCTTCTAGTTCCTGAAGGGGGCCTGAAAGATGTGGAGGGACTGTCTACAGAAGGATGGCTGGAACTAGATGATATCCATTTTTGCAAAGAAAAATTATATAAACAAGAAAACTTTTTAAAAGTAAACTGAAAGAATCAGACAAAGAATAAAGTTCTGGAGATAGCAAGTAGCTCCCTTCAAGATGCCTTCAAGATATAGAGTAATTATAAAATCAGCCTCATTACAAAATACAGAACAGTAAAGAACAATAGCTAAAGAGCTAACTCTTTTATAAAGCTAACTCATTTATAAAGCTAACTCATTTATAAAGGGGGATAAATGGGAAGACTTGGGAATCTACAGGCCAGTAGGTAGCTTGTCTCTGTACATCGCAAGATTATACAGCACATAAAATCATAGAATCATAGAATTGCTCAGGTTGGAAAAGGCCTTCAAGATCATCAAGTCCAACCTCAACCTAACCGTACTACCCTAACTCTAACAACCCACTGCCAAATCACATCCTTGAGCACCACATCCAGTTTTTGAACACATTCAGGGAGGGTGATTCAACCACCTCCTTGGGGAGCCTATTCCAGTGCTTAACAACCTTTTCTGTAAAGAAGTTTTTCCTTTTATCCAACCTAAACCACCTCTGTACACTACGCAAAGGTGCACAGAAAACAAGGAGCTGACTGGTGACAGCACATGTGGTTTCACTAAGGACATATTATGCACAAATTTCTACAACATATCACAACACTGGTAGATAAGGGAAGAACAACTGATGTAATCTCCATAGACTTGTGCAAAGCATTTGACACTGTAGATTTAGATTAGATATTAGGAAGAATTTTTTTACTATGAGGGTGATGAGCAATAGGTTGTTCAGAGAAGTTGTGAATGCCTCATACCTAGATGTTCAAGGCCAGGCTGAATGGAACTATAAGCAATGTGGTCTAGCAGGAGATGCCCCTGCCCATGACATATGGTTTAGAACTAAATGATTTTGAGGTCCTTTCCAACATAAATCATCCTATGATTCCTATTCTCATCTGTCGTTGACATTAGGAAAAGAATTAGAATAGTTCCACCGAAGGGACCTACAAAGATCATCTAGTCCAACTGCCTGACCACTTCAATGTTAACCAAATGCTTCTTAAATACTTGAGACATAGTACATCAATCATCTCTCTAGGAGAGCTCAGAGTGACTATAGATAACCGTACAAAAACGTCAGCTCAGTGCTTAATAACTAATTACATTAAGTACATAATGCAATGCACACACACTGGACAACTGCAGTAACAATGACTACAAACTAGACCACAAGAGATTCCCTGTGAACATAAGGAAGTGCTCCTTTAATGTGTAGATGATAGCACTAGCACAGGTTGCCCAGAGAGGCTGTGCAGTTTCCCACGTGGAGATCTTCAAAAGCTACCTGGAATGATTCTATATACCCTGCTCTAGGTTTCCCTGCTTGAGCGGGGGTTAGACACATGGTCTCCAGAAGTCCCTTCCCTCCTCAGTCATCCCATGACTCTGTGAAGACATTCTGCATTTTGGAATTTATCAGAAAGGGTTAAGGGAACAAAATAGAAAACATTATTGTTCAGCCGTGTAAACCCCTATGGATGTTTGAAGGCTGTATGGAAATCTTGAAAGGGGTAGCCCTTGAAAGGGATCCCCAGTTGAATTAAAAAAAAAAAAAAAAAAAAAAAAGGTAGAAAAGATCATCAACAGTACGGTAGGTTTTATGTTTTATGTCCAAAGAACATTGCATATAAAAGCAAATGTAGCTTTCTTTTGAAAAAGCTATAAAGGACCGAAAGTTACCTTTTGAGGCTCCTGATCTCAGACTTTTCTGCAAAGAAAGAAACAAAACCAGGCAATCAAACAGAACTTTTTCACCTGGACCAGAGCTAGCACTTGCCTAAAGCTAAGATTAAAATATTTCTAACACATCTAGGCAGCAGATGTATGATTTACCCTTAGTAAAAATGTAGCTTTTCTATCACTAGAGTTTATGCAATCCAGTTTTTATGCTATTGTTAACATGGAAAGAACAGAAATTTAGGAAGACAATTTCTTAGAACAAAAAAAAAAAAATTGAAATTAAAGATTTTGGAGAAGACCAGAACATTCAGTCTGATGTACAGAAACAGACAGGAGATGATTTATATCCTAAAGAAATAGCAATTAAAAGAAGAGTAAACAGTTTCAAAAGTAATTAGTACAATGTTTTCGGTATTATGATCCATTTGACAGAAAAGGACACACTCTCTGATTGCTCCAAGATCACTGACTGCTCTGTTGCCTGGAATTTTCTACTGCCTGGATCTTTATATTTGTTATTATCGAATGTTAATAGTATCTGGCAAGTACTATTAGATTATCATTACATGATTTTAGTAGAAGGGCTGAAATGGAATGATTGACATTTTTCTATGAGTAAAGCATTTCTATGAAGAACTATAGTGTGTACAGCCAGTGTCTGTCTTCTATTGCTTCAGAGATTCTATCCATTAATAAGCAGTTTCTAAACCACTGGAAAACAAATTTATGGAGCAGAAAAGCCTTGTTTAGAATTAGCTATATGCAAAAGGAGAAGTCTTTACGATCAACTGCGTTTGAGTTACATTTGCAAAGATCAGAATTCATCTACCCCAGTTTAGCCATTTAGAAGTTAGTCATTTGAATTTTAGGTAATCTCACAAAGTTCCGTTTATAATTAAAGTACAGAAACAGATGTCTCTGGAGGATAATTCATCTTCCCACTATTCCTCATTTTAAAACTCTGTCTTGGAAGGAAATGAATAGTCCTCTGGAGGCGTATGTGTCTGAGAGGGACCCTCAAGTTATTATACATATGTGGATAATTTTTAGATGCCTAAATTAGGAAAGATTAATCCCATTTTTAAAAAACTTTTCCCTTTGGAAAAAAAAATTGTTAACATTTTGTTATTCAAAATAAGCAGATTATTATTATTATTTAAAGTGTATTTCTCATAAAATTCAGCCAGGAAATATTTAGTTTAAAGTCAGGCTTTCTCCAGAAAGTCATATCCAAGTGAAAATAGGAGTGTATTACTAAAAGAATTTTTGCAACTCCAACATATAGAATTTGACTAATAAATGCACATGTAACAGTAAATTATGTTTTGTTGCCAGGATGACAGAAGTGAAAAGCATAAAAACTAACATAAACAATTTACAACTCTCTGGGACAGAAAAAATTACAATAATGTATTGTCTTTCTAAAAAAAAACAAAAAACAAAAAACAAAAAAATATGATTAATGAAAGTTCTTACTTTATTGCCAGAAAAAAAGCAGCACATGATAATAAGACAAAAACCCAAAAATAGGTTTATTTAATAGCCCATCAAGTGAATATGAGGAAGCACACATATTTCAACCAAAGAAATTTTATCTCTCATTTCTGCCTATTCCATCTCATACAAGGAAGGACAGAAATACTTTGTTATAATTGTTTTTGCTACTGCAGTGGAATCTGTGTTCTTTTATTCTTTTTCTTTCAGACAGTTTAAAAGAATTCATGTCTCCGAGAAAAGATAAAACACATTCTTAAAAACCTATGATCAAATTATGGCCTCTGATTTTGTAACAATTTTGCTACTGAATCTGGATCGAACTAATCTCATACCAATGGCAGAAGTTATCTTCCAATACATTTTGTAACATCAAAATTGATAAAATTTTTCCTTAAAATTTTTCCAAAGAATACTGCTGCAGCATCTAAAACTTAACCTTGAATAAGGCACTACTCAGTCAGTGCAATAGACTTTATCAGTGAAAATTACATTTTATCTGTCATTAACTTCTATTAGTCTCCTAATCATATTAAAGCAGCAAAAATATTTAGAGCCCTGAGACCACCGTATTTCTCTAAGCTGAACATGATTGCTTTATCATGTAAAAGTGGAGCACAAGATGAAAGCAAATTTAAAGATACCGTATGACTGTAATGGCACCAATTTGGGACTCAGATATTTGGATTTTCTGAGCAACTGCGATTAATTTTTTTTTTTTTTTTCACATGTCCAGTGGCTTAAGGTGTCACTGACATTTTTGTGACTGAAAACTAGCTCGTAACTAAGAACATATGAGGTGACGTCTATATCATTTTGAAATTTGTTTGCTTATACAAAGTCTGAACATCAGGTCACCTAAACTAAATCTGTTTAAGTCGCAGAAGTAATAAAATAGGAAAGATGAGATTGTAGAAAATTCAAATGCTATTTCCATTCCATGGAGTTCAGGATTACATTACATACAGAATAATTAACTCTACTGTATTCTATTCTAAATAGCAGGTTAAGAGAGTAGAATTCATCTATTAGCATAAACAGAACTAGAGCAATGACATGTACTCTGCTAACTAAAATATCAGCAGAAAATAACTTACAAGGGAAAATGAGAATGTAGACAAAATGTCTTATATTCAGAGAGTGATGTGAACTATAATTAAAATCACACACTATAAATTAATACAGGATTCTGGAAGATGATGGAGATTTTCAAATAATGGATTGACATATGAAGCAGCAGGAAAATCAGAGAATGAAAAACTCTCTCCTATAAAGAATTATGTCACTGAAGCTATGCAATTCCCAGACCTTTAAAAGCAAGAGATCAAAAGACAGAATGAGAATGTGTCATCCTAATGATAGGATTCATCTCAGTTACCTTGTAGTCATCTAAAATCTAGGCTGCTCAACTAGGCTGTTCATCTGAGCTGCTGCTACTCTTCACTGAGAAGACAGGCAACTCAGAGGGCAGATCACCCTTTGTTTATTAGAATGGGCTGAATTACCCAGATGAAGTCAATTTTTCTTTCCAATTGTGAATGAAGGTAGCTTGGACAACCCTGTGAAATTACACTTCTATTTTTTAAATAGCTAATATTAATTTCAATTAATCCCCAAGTCAAAACACTTACGTGCGAGGAATATATTTTTTCAAATATTAGGTTTTGGTCTATGCAGAAAAAAGCACTCCGCAGACTGAGTATCTGAGACTCTTCTAGTAAAACAAATTCTGTGAATCCATACAAAACCTTTAAATGGTCTTCACAATGTAACTGAAAGGATAATATTTGCCAAGAACGTTTAAAAATCTTTCCCCTCTGAAAACTGTGAAAGTATTTTTAATTAAAATGGGCTCTATAATAAAGAAGGTAGCAAGTAAACAACATATCATAGGCTTGCTATTGAAACTTCTTATCCCATTACAGCTGAACAGTAGAGATTGATGAAAAGATTATATTTATATGATCTAAAATAATCATGTTACTGAGAGGAAAGTGCAAATGTTTCCAGGAAACATTCTGACTCATTTATACAAATTCGGAATCCCAGATTTGTACCTGTTGTTCAAGCTCTGTAAAATCCATAGAAGGAGGAAACATTCTGGCTAAATATGTCTACTGAAAGGATTACAAAAGTTCTTTGGACACAGGTTGTTCTGAAAGTAAATAATAATATAATATTATAATAATATTATATAGTAATATTATTATATTATTGCCACAGAAACTACAACAGGTACAAAGAACAAAATAACACCATATAATAGAGCAAATTTTCAGATACAGAACTGTCAGCGGTTTAAGGGCTGGTTCAGCTTGTTTCTATGACTGTTGGGCTGGAGGCACCCATGGATCCACGCCCCAGAAAAAGATAAAGGATAGAGATGGGCCTAAAAGAAAACACTGGCAACAAGAGGAGAAACAAACTAATTTACTAAATAAGATGTCAGAATGCAAGATAACACAATATAATACAATATAATACAATATATTCAGAATTGAAAATAAAGATAATAAATCAAATTAAATGAGGGTGTTCCAAAAACTGAAGGCCTTACTCTAATGCTGAGGCAAGATGTGCAATTGGGATGAGCAGAAGGGAGAAGACTTTGCCAGGGATTTTATCTGTTTTCTGAGAGCTAAGTCCTCTGGGGTATGTAGTTCCTCTATTCTGGGACAGGTATCTGGAACAGGAGCATTAACTCTTTAACTTCCAGTATGATACATGATATGATGATGTGGAATAGAGATAACCAAATATCATAAAACCATCACAATAACACAATTTGTCAACAGTCACCACCATTAGATAATACACCTAGATGAACTGATCGAGATACTCTTTGTTTTGTAGTGTGCATAGCTGTTTGGAACATACTTTGTCTTTCACATTGCTGTTGGCACTGCTGAATCACACCACCCATCACCTCACTGTGCTTACAGCCACTGCGTGGGCTCAATAAACATTCAGCAAGCATTGATGAATGCTGACAGGTGCCACTTTTTCTGCATGGAGGAATTCAGTGACACACCTTTGCTTCATACACACTTCCATGTCAAATACCATGTTGTCAGAGTGCTCCTCTGCTTCTATCTTTTGCACAGCAACAAAATGTAACAGAATGTGGGCAGGAAAGTTCAACATCTAGTGCAGTACAACGAACATCTGTCTCTGACATTGTAGGCTAATAAAATAAAATAGGAGGCATTACTTTTGGAGCAATCTTCATATCATCTATGGTGTATTTGCTTGATTGTTGCATGAGGGCAGTATTTTGAAAGTGATCTTTTTTCTTTGTTTTTTTTTTTTTGTTTTGTTTTGTTTTGTTTTTTTAAGTTCAGGCACTTTCTGTAATGTAGGTTAAATCCTAGTCCAGTGTGTTCCACCTTGTCAGTAATGAAATGTGGGATTTAACACCTCCAGATATACGCCTGCTGTTTCATTCTCAACACTGTATGACTATCCTATTTTTAATCGAAAAGTTTCACAGAAATATATGAAGAATTAAGAATATATCATTTGGCCTCAGCAAGCTATGAATCAATTTTGTATAAGTAAGTAAGTTGCTTTTTGATGCTGCTTTCTTGCTTTTACAGTAGCCAAGTGGAGCTTACTTAACTTTATCATTCCATGAGATCTAATCATGCGCTATTTACTCAAAATCCCATTGAAAACAGTACAGATATTTTTCTGCATCTCAAAAGTATGATTACATGTCAACAGACAAACCAAGAAAATTCAGCAGCCCTCTAGTACACTTATTAAAAACTAGTATCTCCTAATTAAGGATGGAATAGGTCCCTGTGTGAAATCTACTGCCAGCAGTGAAAAGGACAATAATACAATACTGCCTTTTTCACAGTTAGTCTCAATTTGTGGCATACAGTAAATGAATAAAGATCTAGTTTCTTTTAAAGGTATGGACCAGATACTCAGGTAGGCAGAGCGATATATATCCTTTTCTTCAAAAAAACCTAAATCAACTCACATCAAATAGAATCTGACCCACTTTTTTAGGGATCTCTCCATTGCTCACATGCTCCTAATTTGTCTGCTTTCCTCAGTCAGTAAAACATGAAATCCCACTGCTGTTTTGCCATTTCTTCTCTAAACAATGACAGCAAGAAAATAAGCGTCAGCAAGGAAAAGTACGCTGAGACTGGTTTTTGTTTGTTTGTATTTATTCTTTTAATGAATGAGCAGTAAAAGAAATAATAGATACAAAAGAAGCATATGCTCTAAGAAATGCACCTCATCAAAATACTAGAAATAATATTATATGCTGACTAAAGCGAATTCTGAAGCTATGAGCTTCAGTAGAGATGAGGGTTTGGTTTCTATGTTTTGCTTTCTGGTGTTGTATTTGTCTTCTTTGTTTTACCTTAGTAGAAACATAGAATAGAAAATGCATAAAAGAAGATGACTCTAAACAGAGCAAGGCAATACACATGAGCAATGAACAGCTCACTAAGTACATCTCCATGAACGAATAACTTTGAAACTCTTCATTCCCTAAACACGTTCATTAAATTCACTTAGACCATGTAATTGCATGGCAAATTGAATCACACTAGTAAGCTGAAGGCAACTTAGGAAAGATCATTATTGTTTATTATTCTCATTACAGAATTTAACTTAATTTGAAATCTAAATTATTACCTTGACAATGAAAAGCACTGGAATCTTATTCTGGGTAAATTATATATATTTTGATAAACATATCTAAGTGTGTGTGCTTATATATCGTACATTCCATAACAATCACTTTATTTATCCAACTAACTGCATCTCAACAATGCTTTGTTTTCGGGGATAACATATCTTTGCATTTAATATTTCATTGTATTTACTCTGTCTTCCTTAAGCTTGCTTTCTGAAATATTCCAGCTAATATAAGGAATTTCATGCACACAAAAAAGAACATTTCTGCATTCCTGCATGTGTTAGTCAGATGTTCAAACTATCTCACTACCACTGAAATGATTATATATATAATTTAGAACTTTTGTCTTAAAAAAGGACTGTTTTTCTGATTTCCCTACACACTCAATGGAATACAACCAATCATTATGATACTGAATTTGATTTACACATATATATCAGTAAACCTAATCAAATGTGCAGCCCTGTACTGTTTAAAATCTGTGTGCAAATAAAGCATATAAATTTTATAATATCACATTAAATTATGCATCAAATCTAGTATCCAGTCTCTGGAACTGTCAAACATTTAGTGCAATAGAGAAAGGCAGATCTGCTCTGGTATCTAAATGTAAAACCTAAAAGCCAGGCTAAGCACTCTGACTCCTGTTTCTTATGTTACTAAGGAAGATGAAAAAGAAAAATAGATCTGTCCTGCAACAGAACTATGTCTTTTAACAGCTTGATAATCCTCTGCAATTATCATCATTTCTGTGCAGTGCTGTGGCCTCTAAAACTTCCAGTTATAAAACGAGAAGTTGAGAAAAGTTTTTATAATGAGAATATACCACCAACATGTATTCTATGTCTGTTGTTGCTTTGCATACACCAAAATGAACAAAAAAGATTTTCAAGACTCTACTCTCAGACACTTGGTTGAAAATGGCAATTTGCTGGCAAAATTAATTAATTGTTGTCACTATATGAAAAAGAAAAGGACAGTAATTACAGGTTTAAGGATATTTGTGCAATACTTTGCTTGTTTTTTACCAGTCAACTCTGCTATGCACTTTCTAAACATTAGTGCCTTGTGAAGGACAGTGTCCTTTTATTTTCATTGAGACATTTGATTATTTATTTTCTCTGATAGTAGAGGACATAAAAGCTAAAATATAAATATTTTAACATTGTTTAAAAGCTGTTGTTTAAGAGACAGCTATGGAATTCTTTCCTTTCATAGTTTTTAAATGGTCCTGTTTTCCAAAAGTTGTGCAGACGGATACCCTCTGGTGTAGCAGACTCATTACCATAAGAGTAGGTGAGCATTAAACAAGGCATTAGGAAAAAAAAGTATAGTTTTTAAATGAAGATGTGTCTTGAAGGATTTGAAAGTCTGAGAATAAGGGATTTTTCTCTTTCTGTAATTAAAAAAGGATCTCATCAGTTTCCTGTGATAATTTACTGAAACAGATTGAATATATGGCAGAGCATCTGTCACTGCTCTTTAATATCAGCAGAAAGATGCAGTTAGTCACTTATTGCTAAGCTGCTTTTAACTTCAGTAATGTGCATACTTTTTCACAAAAGTGTTTGTTTGTTTTTGTTTTGCTGCAAAAATATTGTGAGTTGTTTTCTAAATTAAAATCCAACGTTTCAATTCAATATTTAATTGATAGATAATCATGGATTCCTCCCAGATGGTGGATAAAGTAGGATTTACCCTATTTTCTGTCAGTCAAAATAGTCCAACCAAGTTGCAGAGGTTTCCTCTATCTTTGATAAAAGGAGAAGAACAAATACTTCCAGGAAATGGGTCGGGAACTTACATTGAATATTTATTGTAACACAGAATTTGATTGCAGAGGTATATTGGGTAGCACACCTGGACGAGATGCTTAACTTAAACAAAGTCTGGAAGTTTCATTCCACCAAGAGAAGTCAAGTGAAAGTATGGACTTATCTTTGACTATTGATTGCAATTCTCTGCAAGTTCAGTGTAAGGCCATCTCACACTGGGAACAGCTTCCCAAGTCATTTTGTCAAAGGCAGTTCTATAACCATGCAAGATTTTACTATAGAAAGTGAATAGAAGGATGAGGACAAATGCCCTTTGTTAGATCAGGGATTGCTAATCTACAGTTGGTTGATATGGTATGACATTCAAAAATACGAATTATATTGTAAAGCATTTCTTAAAAGAAATACAGATTTCTTTTAAGAAAAATAAAGAATGAAAGTCTGCAAAACTGTGAAGCATTTGGCCAGAGTAGTCATCCAAATTTCTTAACTTTGTTTAGTAACAAAAATATGTAGATTAGTCTCTACATTGGACAACTCAGGAATTCAAATGACATTATAATACTGACAATTAGGCTTTGCAATTCTTTTACACATATTTAATGCAGTTACAAATTTGTACTATTAAGTGAACTTGTTCCCTAAAATCTGATATGCATGGATAAACAGTTTTAACGTGTTGGCCACTATCAAGTCATTCATTTTCATTTTAAATCTCACAGTACTTATTACATCTAGCAGGTAACAAGCAAGGTAACATCGAAATCTGAAGTTTACAAAATTATTTGAGTTAATCCAAACCAGATGGTAAATAAAATGCTAGAGAAAATTAATAAGTAAAGCAAGGAGGGAAATTACATCCAGAATAAGTAAGTCCAAAGCAATCTATACATGAAGAAAACCTTACGTTGCTTGTTTACACCTGTCTCAAGAAAGGAACCATTAGTCATTTTATTAATTGAGAGATATTTGCTTAATCTACAACCGCAGGCTGAAGGCAAACAAAGCATTAGCTTGCATAAATATCAAAATGATAAATAGCACAGATTTTCAAAGTTCTTTTATATAAATCAATATTATGGCATCATCTGGAACACTGTAAGCACTACTGCATGGCACTGGGAAATCGATCATGCACAAGATCCAAACTTTTATGTATTATTTGAACTCCTAACCAGGCTTTGCAAGATCAAGAAAGAGTCTGTGTAGAGCTGAAGTGAATAATAATACCAAAATAAAGCAATTGAGAATGAAGGTGATGGTTACCTGCATCTTTTATTTCCCATATTTTTTATTGGTTACTTATTTCAGAAATACCATATGGAAAAGAGAGAGAGAGAAAGAATTACCAAAGTCAAAGACGACACACACTTGGAAAGACTCATTGAAAAGACTGAGAATATTTTTACAAAGAACATAGAGAGAGGCATGATGAATGCATACCAAATAAGAAATGGTCATAGAAGAGAAATAAATATCTGTTCTTATAGTCTTATACCAAAATTAGAAAGACAGCACAATGACAATAAGAAATCAAGGATTAAAACAGTAGGAGAAAAGACTTCTTTACATTATGTGTTATTAGACTGTGGTAATCATTTCCAGCAGCTAGAGAATACTAACAGGAAAACTGAGAAAGCCTGCTAAACTTTACACCTCACGACACAAAATGAAAACTTAGGGAGATCACTTTAGTGGAATGAAATTTGATTTCTTAGGGTATTTGGTTAATGGCTATTTAGCATAAAAATCTTGGAGACAAAGGAGAAAGAACAAATTTAACAGCCACACACATAACCTCTGAGATAGAAGAGACAATACCAGATATCGGGAATCTTAGATCCCTGATGGATGGACTACTGAAAAAATCACCCAAAACCTTGAAGAAGTTCAGTATGTCAAATTTGTTATGGGATAATTAAGGTGTTTCTTAAGATTGTTTGGAGTTTAAAATAGGATGTTTAAAATAAGAACCAAATGCCTAAAAATAGGCATTTTCTGACAGTGGGAAAAGGAGCTGCCCACATGTAAGTAAACTGTCAATATGCTTATAAAACAGCCCATGCCATTCACATTTACTTTCAGTAGTTTATTTCTGACTGTTTTCTCTGTGTGTTCTCTAGTATATATGTTTGTGTGTGTATGGTACATGCATGCAGTCTGCTCTTTTTCTATAGTAAATCTTCAGGCCAGACCATGTAGCAAACATGAAAGTCTTGGTGACACCAGTTGGAGGGAAGCCTATGTCAGCTGGGGACCAGCAAGTGCATGAAGTCCAGCCTTGCATAAACCAACTGACCAGAACCAGCTGTTAGCAAATCTTTGTGTGATGTTAGCAAATCTTCATCCTGGTCATCAGGCCTGGGGCTGTCTGCATTGTATTTTATAGTTGTGAGATCTTCTTGTGTTATTGTGGCTGCCAATCAAGGCACCGCTCATGTGGCTGTGTTGATCTTTGTGCTGGCTGTGTTAATGTTGTTCATGCATCTGCATGTTTGGAGATGCTTGCTACAGGCTAAACCTGCAAATGGGAGCAACAACACCCACATCAATCACACCGGGACACGAGGAACACAAAAGATGAGAAGACCCCAAAGTTTGGAATCCTTTAAAGGTCCTTCAAAGACAATTTTAGACAACTGCATCTGATCTATTTTTGTCTAGTCCAAATTTATCCAATTCTCCTTATGATGACAAACTTGCACTTCTTTTGGGTGGTGCTGGTAACTGCAAAAAAACGTACTTGACCACATGACCTTCGGGTATAACAATACATATTAATTTAATTCTGAAAACTTCCAAGGTAAAAACTCACTTCTTAACTGCTGAATGTTATACAAGCAAAGTACATCAAAATATTCACAAGAAACTGCATTAACTCAGTTTTGATTTTTGTTCTAAATAGAAGAACTGTTTGTGCTCAGTATTTGAACCATCCTTACCTGTAAACTTCCCAATTCCAATTAATTGTGACAAGCAGCCTGTAACAAAAAGATTAATAGTTACTGTAGTACCATGCATATGGATCATATTTTATGCAAGATATATTCAAATTTAATATTATGTAGGTAGCAATTTTCCTGGTTGTAAAATTGAGTTAACTTAAGAGAGACCTATAAAAATTAGACTGCGTATATCAAATAGAGAGGTAAAATGTCACTATGAAATCCATTACAGTAGCCATTATAACTGTGCATATGCAGAACATTGTTTCAATTTGTTTTGGAATAAATCCTGCACTGCATAAAGAACTACAGCTCCTATTGAATTCAGTGTTGATTTGACCTGAACTTTTTTTTTCTTTTAAAGGAAAGAAAAATTTAAGAATTGACTTTTTAGCAGTGAATTATGCAGCACCGCAATACCATGTTTCACTTCAGCCAAACGCTTAGGAAAACCACCATTTATTTCTGAGGTTTTTTAAGGACATTCTCAAATGATGTGCTGATGAACCCACAAAAAGCAGACCATTGCCAGGACTTTATAAGCTTTTTATTTTTAAACAAGCAAAAGTAGGTTTTCAGAGAAAAGCTTCCATCTGCACATAATAACAGATGCAAAATTCTACATTTTTTAGTAGCATCAGAGAAGTCCAGAAGTAGCATCCAGAAGTCTATACTGGTACCTTCCATGAAATTACAAATGTTCCCAATATGCTTTAATTGCCCAATCTACCTGTTAGCAAAGAAAAACTTATTTCTATAATTTATGAGCAGCTATTGAAGCTATTGTAATAAAAATCTATATGACAATCATGAAAAGAGCAGTCTAAAAATAATAGTTTTGTTTTTTCCTATTTCTAACAAATATTGTAGAACATATTAAAAGTTAAATATTAACAATTCTGTGTATTTGAAGGTACAATTTCATGTAAGTGCTGAATGGCCTCTTAAGGCTTCAGTTCAGCCATCCAGTGACCACAGACAGAAATACAGAATTTATTTTCGTAAGGAAATCTTTGATTTCTTTGTTACAATTGCTGAAATGATAATATTTGTGATGACATAAAATCAATTTTCATCCTTTTTGTTAATATGAAACAAAGTATACGTGTTACATATGTAGGTCACTCTAAAAGTAATGCCTCCTATTTATTTCCATGACAACTATAAAGACAGTAGAAAACTATCAACAGATACAAAGGTTGACAATGGCTGTGTCTGGCACAGGGCAGCTCCAGTCTGTCCACACAGAAGCTGCTCCTGCTCTTCCCATTGCCCATACCTGGACATGGACATACAGTGCACTCTGTCTTGAGAAACAGACTGTAGTCTGGTCACAAAACTGAAAGAATATCCCTAAAACTCCTGATGAGTACAGCACAGAAATATGTGCTGTACACTGTGGCTGACTGCTATTCTGGGATTCACACCCAAGAAACTCAGTAAATGTTTTCTACCACCTGATCCTTCTACTGCCTGAGTCTCCTGAAAACCGCTCTTCTACAAGCTGTCTGTGCTCTCATTTCAGCTATAGAAGATGTAAAAAACAAAACAAAACAACAAAAAAAAAACATTACTACATGGTGCTGTTTTTCAGTATCTTCAAGGCATTTTCATGTTATGTAATATACAGACATAGCACTTTCACCCATAAAGGATTATTTATGTTTTAAAGGGATGAAGAAGTATTTCTAGCATTTAAATGCACGGTAAAAAATGCAGCTATGTTTCTAAAATCATCAGGAAACAAGGTCATGGGATATGTAAATATATTGAACATTCTGTGTGTTAAAAATCGTCACGCAACAAGCACTTAGAATTGTAAATGTTAATATTCAAAAATAAGTTATTACAATTAGTCATCATTTATTACTTTTTGCATATAAAAATGGAAACAACCATTCTTTAGCATTAAATATATATTCACAACAATCATTGTTCTGACAGTAAAGAAAGGGTATATGCAAATTATTCTGCCAAAAAGAAATACATAAAACAGAAATAGCTTTTAGATTAAAAAGAAATCTGAAGATGCTCCCATCTTCTTCTTCTCCCTTCACTCTTTTCCTTTGTATCTTCACAACATTTGGAATATGTCCAAAAGACCTCCTTTGTTCATTCACATTTCAAAATGAGTCGAACTTTTATAAAACTAAACAAAGATGTTATTTCAGGGCACAAAATAGTCTCTATAGATTCCTGATTGTTTTAAGCCCAAATCTGGGATACTCATCAAAACCAGAAATAACAATATTTGGAGGGAGGGGGGTAATAATGAAAGTGATTAGTCAAATAAAGTAAAACAGATGCTTTCTTTTGATCCATTTCTTTTTTTTTTTTTTTTTGGAGCAGATAAGAATTTTTCCAATTCAAAACATTTCAAATTAAAGCACAAGACAAGAGGAAAAAATTTCAGATGTCTCTACCATGTTTTCATAAATCTTCCTTCTGATCCAGTTCTTTTTCTGCCATCTTGCAGCTGTCTTTCAAACGTCACTAATATTGTTTCCCACTTTCAAATTTTCAGTGCTAATTAACTAATTACAACTCTGAAGTAAACTAAGTCCTCAAATGTTTCAAAATGTATATACTCTGTTTTCACCTGGAAACTTCTAATTTACACTGGTAGCCTGTGAAAGACAGAAACTATTCATGGAAAACAGTATACTGAGGGTTATCATCAAAGAGAACACATAAAGGACATGTAGCCCAACAATTTCATACAGCACAATTCTGTGCCATTCAACCTTCTCAGCCTAAACAAACAGGGAATTCAGATTAAATATGGCAGAAATGATGTCACTGAATCAAAGTCAAATATGCCAGGTATTAATGCACTACTTGGGGGTATCCAGCCACCTTGGATATCCATCAGTAAATGCAAATCAGTAAATGTAATAGAATACCTCAACGTCTATAAAGTGCTCAATGTTTATAGTCCAGCAGTTTTTTTCAGTGCAGCAAGGAGGACATTGTAATCACATGTGGAAGCGAACTGTCTGGTAATAACTTTGCTATTAACCTACCATTCACCTACTGGATGCTCAAAAAATCCTGGAAATCATAATACGACAGGTTTGTGAAATGATATTTTTTCTTTACAAATGACCTTAGGTGACATAAAGCTTTCTTGTTGGCTTAACTACAGTATCTAACAATTTTGCAAAGACATTTTAATGGAGTAATAAAAAAATTATATGACATGAAAACAACAATAAGTGGAACATTATGCTTTTATTTTTATCTCAAATCAACTTATTCTTTGCAAACCAGACCACTGACCTACCAGTGGAAGGTAAACATCATCTTCCATCATCAAACAACGTTGCTTCCTCTCACTGTCATTAGATTTCCCTATTCCATCTGGAAGATCATTTAGTATTCTACTTCTACTCCCATTTGGAAGGATAATCTTGATTGCTTTATAAACTAAAGATTTGATCTAATTTCTAACCTGAATTTACTCATAGACAGACAAATTTGCTGTTTTGTAGCCTACTTTTAAAAACACCTGATGTTTTGTGCTCAGGGATATTCATTCCCCTCTGTAGGGCCATACATCATGAACATCTATTAAAATTAGGTTTGCGTCAATTGCAGCTCAGAGATGTCTTATGAATAATCAGAATTATAGATCTTTTTCTTCTTCTGTTATTTTTCATCCTCTCTGCCCAAGTTACAACAGGTTTCCTAGTTAATTCCTGAGGAAGTGACCTTGAACTACAGTTTCTGTTTCTTAAATCTTGGAATTAGTCCACTCTTTCTATACAATATTTTCATGATTTGTTGTGTTGGAATGTCTTCATATCAGGAACTTCTTCTGTCAAGGTCAGTTAGTAACATTTTTCAAAGATTAAAACTCAGATATTCAAGAAGTCTTACAAATGCTTGTTTCTGAGTAGCTTTTAGACCTCAAAACTCCCCATCTAAATTGTATCAGAGTTAAGATATTCCTAAGATTCATCATGTCTGTTTGTTTTTTATTAAGAAGCATAGTTTCTTCAGAATAAAAAGACCATAAGATTTTCCAAAAACATGAAACTTTCATATTTGAAATCCAACCCTGCTATTCAGCATGACTTTACCATATAACTTGTCAGAAGCGTGAAACCAGCAGTTTATGATCTCAATCACATTTGACTAATACACAAACTGAGAGGAACATGGCTATTGATAACTGTAATTTCTAACAATTTGGTCTCCTTTTCACTAAGATATTTAAAAATATGCTGCATGTAAATATGAGTATAGTTATCAAGATCTTCCCTAGGAATGGTACGTTAGTAGAGAGGCTCTGAGTTCTCATTATTTTTCCAAAGATATGAGTTTGACTTTCTCTCAGGAACAATGCTGACAGCTGCCCCCCTTTAATGCAGCTGTAAATACATTTCAGCCATTTTATCTGGAGAGTCAAAGCTACTAGATATATTATCAATTATCTTGGTTCATTGAACACATAGACTAGTGAACATAGATTCCTTCACCGTGATTCCTGACCTTAGATACTATTTTTGACCTACATATACTATTGAATTAGAAATGTTGGCTCAGCATGTCTATTAGGATATCTTTCATTCTGGTGTTAAAAAAAAAAAAAAAAAAATAAAAAAATCCGTGCTGAAATTCTCCAGTCAGCACGAGTGGTTTGAACAAGTACCAAAACATGTTTAATATTGTGGAAACATATTATACAGTATATATTACAGACTGACTCCAAACCTTTTTTTTCATTCAGCAAATAGACCCTATAAAGAAAGCTGCAGGGCCCTGAAGCAAATCAATTTTTGTGGCCATAAAATTGTTTTCGTAGTTTATTTTCTTACTAGAAGTGAGGATGAATTTCTGATTGATGGTGTTTTCTGATGTTCAATTAATTATATACAACGATAAACAGACAAGGTTGTTATCAAAGCAATAATGTCAAAAATTAGCAACAAAGAAGTACAAGCAACAGAAAACCTGCAATTCACAGTTTACAGTGATCTTGTTGTGTATATAGAGACAGCAAAATTCGAGCAGCAAATAACTAGCTCATCTAGTGTAGCAAGGATGAATCTCAGTAAGTTTCTGCACAAATTCTGCATTATTGTAACACTAAATTATGGGGTGAAAGTCGTTTTGATGTACTGAGCATTTTGATCCATTCCTGGATATGGAGGATGGACCAACAGGACCAGAAAAAGCAAAAATTCAATTTTTCAATTCAATTTAATTCAAATTCAATTGAATTCAACAAAAATTCAATTGCTACAGAATGCAAAAAGGAGACTACTTCAAGAATTATAATCCCTCCCTGAAAAAAGACCCCAAAATATATAATCAAATAATCAATTTATAGAGAAGTAAAAAATACAAGAAGCTAGCATAGATCTGTCAGAACAAATCACGTTAAGAAAAAACACTTCTTTCTATTACCAACTAACAGATTTTTTGGGTTGTGTTATACATCTTGAATTAAGGGAGGCTTTTGACACTAGTTCACATGATGGTATTGCAAGCCAATTAAAGAATTAAGATTGTAACAAGTGAAATCTCCCATAGGCATGTTGCAATAATGTTGGAGGAAGGAAAACATTGTCTTTAATTTACATAAAATATGTGGTGTTGTTCAGCCTAAGAAAAGGGAAGAAGGATAATATTGCTCAAGCACAAAATAAGCTGTTACAGATGAAGAAATTTTCTTTTTTTAATTTATTTATGGTGGACGTAAGAGGTTGTAAACTGCAATAGGAAAAATCAGGAAAACCTTAGGAAAAAAAACTTGAGTGCTTTGGACTAGGGATTCAGACTTTTGGGAAGCAAGAGAGAAAAACGGAGGAGTCAGGGCATTTACTCACACTGGAGAAATTTACAAATGGAGAAATTCTGTTTGGAATGGAATAGGTTGATACTGCTTTGACTGAGGAGACAAGATTAAATTTAGCACAATACGATTCACTGTTTAGATGCTAACTCCCTTGCCACTGAGGTCTCTGCTGTTCACTCAGTACCAGCTTTCAAGTTCATTGGTGGCTATGTAGTTTCAGTTTTAAACAACTCTAGAAAAAGAAAGATATAACAACCTCAAAATATGATAAATTGATTTGGAAGCTGATACAAATGTGCTGCCTCACTTATCTTTAGTGCTGCCTGACATGAAATAGCAAATTTGAGGTGTGTATGTTTTCGCAGGGAGGTTACAATATTCCACAGCAAAGGTAATAAATAATAAAAAACAAATGAGAAACTCTTTGTGAAACGAGAAGCCTTATTTCAGATTATGGAACTACCTTGTGTCTTGCTCCAATTTATAGGATGGAGTGGAGGTTCTTTTAATATATGTATACCTGATGGCAAGAGATTAGATGTTAGCTTGACCAGTTTATTACAAATCCTAGTCATCTAGGGAGATGGTAAAGGGAAGATGGGCCATAGAAAAGATAGGAAATAAAACAAAGGAGTCTTTGTAGAAAGTAAGAGGGAGATAGTCACCACCATGTGTCCAGCTTGGTTTGTAGTTCAGCCATTGATCTCCAGTAGTGGTGGGTTGTCAGGCATTATTGTTTGGCTGACAACAACAACTGTAACTAGCTTTCCAATGGCAGTACTTATTTACAAGTCCAAAGTGGTCAAGTCAGCTCTCTTTGGAGTGACAGCTCAAATCCAAAGTGGTTGAGTCAGCCCTCTTTGGAGTGGCAGCTTAAGGCTTTTGGATCTCAGCAGAAACTCCTTTGTTCCCATCTTCCGGGCCTTGCCAGCAGATAAGAGGGAGCACAGAGGTACCCACCTGCATTCTGTTATTCACAGGACACTATGGTATCATTCCACAATTTTCTCATGCTGAGTTGAAGTTATTTGGCCACAGGCCAGATCTTCCACCAGTAAACATTCCTGAGCACTCTCTTCTAGAGGCAAATAGCTGCAAAGAAAAATACTTTCAAATGTAGAATTGTTCACACAATGATGTTGACTGCCACATGGCAACACCCACCTCTCATCTAGAGAAGTCAGACTCTTATCACAAAAAATGCCTCAGAAAACAAGCTTAGAGCCAAAAACGAAGGGTTCAGACACCTTGCTTACTTTACTTTGCAAAATGAAGGTGACTATATTTTATTATTTTGTTGGGCATTTTTCATGGGCATAATGTCTTTATTCCAGCAAAATTTCCTGGGAAAAAAAAAAAAAAAAATTGAAAACAGTTTAAGAAAAACCATAAAGTAGGATCTTCTTTTACCCAGTAGATGTCCCTTCAACTACCATATCAACATCAACCCTTCAACTACCCATCAACATCAACCTCTGAAATTATGGACCAATATAATGAAATAGCAGGCATTATTTTCAGAACAAACCCTAAAGACCCACCCCTTCCCCCCATCCCCAACCCCCTCCACTACCCCCTGCTGTGGGTAGTGTTGCCAACCACTACATTTGGCACTAGATCACATTGCCCAGGGGCCCACCCAACCTGGACTTGAACAACTTCAAGGATGGGGCATCCAGAACCTTCCCTCAGATTGTACATATATCTGGGATTGCTCTTGTTGCACTTCATTATATTCTCATGGACCCACTTCTAAACTGCCTTTCTTGATCTCTTCTGTGTCAAGCCTAGGAGAAGACAAGGTAAATTATTAATCTAATTATTCCTGTCATCATCGTTTCTGTGTTCTTCCTTTAGGCGTGCAGATGAACTTCTTATCACATAAGAAGTACTACATTATACTGAGTATTCAGTGATTTAAAATTATGTAGTGATTGGAATACAATTTTTAGTGAAGAAAGACTTATGAATATGCTTTAACACAGTTCTATCTTCTCTGAAAATTATGAAACTGTTCCTAAACTACTTTGGTAGATTTTCATCTAACAGGATGGCTTGTCCCATAAAAACAGCAGTATGTACAGTTGTAACAAATTCTTTCTGTACAATAAAATAGATGTTTTGCTTTAGAGATAAGAATTGGGGAAGACATGATGAAATTAAATGGACATTTTAAAACTATTTTAACTTTCCTAATTTCCATTTCACTTAAAGAGTTCTCAGAAGTTTCAGAAATAATCTGAAGATCACTGAAAATATAGATCAGTTTTCTTCCCTATATTCTACCAGTAGAATTCCCAAGAAAATATGATGAGTTTCTTGCTCCTACTGGTAATACTGGTAATTCTCCCAAGAGTTCCTATAGTGCAAAACACGAGTTAATGTTAATCTTATATCTTTTATTTATCACAGCAGAAAATTCTCCCTGGTTCATCTGAGGAAAGCATGCCTTGTTGAGCATCTGTTGCTTATCATCTACACTTCTAAATCAAGATTTTCCCTGTGATATCTAAGAGAATCACAAATGTATTAAACTAACAGAGGGAGATCTCTTTATCTCGCCTTCCCCTCCTTCTGCATTTCTTTTGTAAAGGTTATTTAAAAAGAAAAAATGAAATGTTCTGCTTTGACTTATTACTTGGTACATTAACTCAATGTTACTGTTGTTGCTGGGAAACATTGGGAATGAAGGGGGGATTTCACATTGCACAAGAAGTTTTAGATACGCTATCTCTCATTCTGCTTACTTTTCCATGTCACCTGATCCAAATGCCAAGCCCAAATCCTCAGGCATACAAAAAGCACATCCCATTTACTTTGTTTCTTTTTCCATGCACAAAGGTATATCTAATGTTTTGTTGCAGTTGTTTTGCCTTCCACTAAAGAGAAAGGAATATCATTACCAAATTCACTGTGAAATAAACTAATTGAAACCGCTGCCATTAGAGTAATCATAAGCCAGGTCATTTATGTATGGATAAATTGAAATGTCTGCAGATGTTCATCTACAAAATAAATGCTCTGTACAATATTAAAGATGTTATTCATAATTCCAATATTATGTTTTCTTCAATACCTGTAATTGATGTTCTCCTCGAGATTTAGTCGCTATACAATTATTTATCTCTTCTATATGAATGGAAATACGTAACAAAGGAATATAATATGTAACGCGTAAAATTTATTGCATGAAGAAATTCTTCATAATACATATAAGTGCCTCTGTTCTACGCTTCCTGGAAAAACATATTACATGGTTTTAGCAAAGGTGGTTTTGATCTTAACATAGAAATAATTTCAGCAGCTCCATTCCCTTAATTGGATTTGATATGCATTGTAAACCAAGCAGTACCCTTCAATCAGCTACAAAAATAAGCCAAGCTTTAAAAATCACACAGCTGCAGACATTTACAACACGCATTCAGAGTCACTAGCAGGTCTACGCATTGTTTTTTTACTTACACAAAGGCTAAACAAACCATTCATACTTGTAGAGACTGAGGTTAGATGCTGAAGAGCACCAAATGTCCAGAGATGTACTTAAACAAAAATGTGGTTCTAAATATAATCTTACTCCCAGATGGATTTCAATTATGTATTTAAACCAAGGTGCACATTTCAGAACTTTGATAGATGAATATGAAGTTTTTGACTCTTTCAGCGATTATGTCGTAGGAAAGAAGAACTTTTGATAACTTTTTCAAGCAAAAACTAAAGTGTATGAAACAGACTGGAACATCATAGAAGATGTAATTACATGCTATGATGTATTTCTTATTGAAAGAATTTTGCAAAAACATCTACACATGTCTACTGTTTAAAAAGTACCTTTTTAAGTGGCTACTCTGGCACACTGTGAAAGTACTGGTGAACCTTAAAAAAAAAACAGCAAAACACAATTGTACGGGTAGCATGGGCACATCTGTCATCACTATGAGCAAAATGTTTACTGTAGCAAACAGTACTCTACTCAATTTCAAAGCAAATTATTTGAATTTAAATTCCACAGGAGACTTTCCCCACTTTCTTGTAAGCCTTGTTGGTTTAAAAATATAAAGCTAATGATGGCTTCCAGAAGTAGATGCATGAAGTTTTGCACTTTTCCTAGTTTTAGGCAACACAGAGGAGATATTTACTACTTATTCCTTATTCAGCTGAAAGTCAGATACCTTTCACCTTTGACTGTTAACGTTTCAGCTGTTGTTTTAGCTAGACTAAAAGTCATTATTTTCCCTTTCTGAAGACCACAGTGTTTCATGTATAAACACTGAGAGAATCATAGAATCATAGAATCATAGAATCACTAAGGTTGGAAAAGACCTAAAAGATCACCCAGTCCAACCGTTCACCTATTCCCAATAGCTCCTACTAAACCATGTCCCTCAACGCAACATCCAGTCTTTCCTTGAACACCCCCAGGGTCGGTGATTCCACCACCTCCCTGGGCAGTCCATTCCAGTGCCTGACCACCCTTTCTGAAAAGTAATACTTCCTCATGTCCAGCCTGAATCTCCCCTGCCGTAGCTTGAAACCATTCCCCCTGGTCCTATCACTAATGACACGAGAGAAGAGGCCGACCCCCAGCTCCCTACAACCTCCCTTCAGGAAGTTATAGAGAGCAATAAGGTCTCCCCTGAGCCTCCTCTTCTCCAGGCTGAACATTCCCAGCTCCTTCAGCCTCTCCTCATATGGCCTGTGTTCCAGACCCCTCACCAGCTTTGTTGCCCTTCTTTGAACACGTTCCAGGGCCTCAATATCTTTCTTGCAGTGAGGGGCCCAAAACTGGACACAGTACTCCAGGTGCGGCCTCACGAGTGCTGAATATAGGGGAACAATCACCTCTCTGCTCCTGCTTGCAACACTGTTTCTGATGCAAGCCAGGATGCCATTGGCCTTCTTGGCCACCTGGGCACACTGTCGGCTCATGTTCAGCCGAGCATCAATCAATACCCCCAGGTCCATTTCCTCTACGCAGTCCTCCAGCCACACCGCCCCAAGCCTGTAGCGTCGCCTGGGGTTGTTGTGGCCGAAGTGCAGGACCCGGCATTTGGCCTTGTTGAAACTCATCCCATTGGCTCCAGCCCAGCTCTCCAGCCTGTCCAGATCCCTCTGTAGGGCCTCGCTACCCCCAGGCAGATCCACACTTCCAGCCAATTTGGTGTCATCTGCGAATTTACTGAGGGTGCACTCGATGCCCTCATCGAGGTCATCAATAAAGGTATTGAAGAGGACAGGCCCCAGCACCGACCCCTGCGGAACACCACTCACGACCGGTCGCCAGCTGGATTTAACTCCATTCACCACCACTCTAAGAGTTAAGAGTTAACAATAAGAGTTTTCTTATTGTTTACATTTGCGTCCAAATATTCTCAACATCATATTGTAACATAATTTTTTATTTTCAAATTGTATTTAGGCTACAAGACGACTCTTGCTTTTTCTCAAGATCTTTCATTCTTACACTTTTCGTAATAGCAAGAGTAAGGTAAATTCCTATTTGTGGCATAGGTATTTCTTTTAATGAGTATTTACTTGGGTAAATGATCGTAAGCATAATTGAGCAAAATATAGGAAGATTTAATTAAGGACAGCAATTATTTATGTCACGTGTTTACAGAGAGAAATCATTAGTTGATTATCTGGATTCTTGAAGTTATAGAGAGTGGGGTTTGAAGAGAAGTCAAATTATCTGTGAAGTCAAAATGAAATTTCTATTCATGAGTAGCATAAATGAATAAATGGGCCAATGACAATCTACTGATAGAAGAAAAGCAGTAGGCGGAGTTAGTGAGTACAGGATTCAGTATTTCATGATTAAGCCACAAGATTCAGCGAAGAAATTACACTCACAAGAACAATCTGTTTTTTAGAAAGTCAGTAAAATGAATTTATGTCAGCCAAAGTTTCTTATATTTGGACTGAAGTTATGTTTTTGTGGAGGGAAAAAAAAAACAAAAACAAAAAAACTAACAGCATTAGTAGTCAGTGGAGTAGAGAACTTATTTCTATCTTCTTCCTGTCTCTAGCTTTAAAAAAATAATTATTAGTCATGGCTTAGGAACCTAACTAGAACTCCAGAGCCAGATGGTTGCAGTATTGTTTACGGCATTTGCATGGAGAATGAAAGCTGGAGACATGGAACCTCTTCTACCAGTTCTAAACTTGAACTCCCTCCTCTCTCTTCCCTGGCATGTTCTAATGGATAATTAGAACAAAATTGGATAATAATAACAAAATTTCACTGCCACTTCCACAATTCTGGTGACTTTCAGCAGAAAACAACTAACTTCAGTCTATAGCAATATTTATGAACTAACATGTGGGAACTAAGAAGAAATTTCCGAACAATTATTACTTTCCTGTGGTCAGTTATGTCAGTATTGAATATCTGTACCTAATTTCACACACACTTCCATGTTTTTTGGATGTTTCTTGCTGGCTATGTATGAGCTTAGCAGATATGAACACGGCACGAATGATACTTCTCATCAGCAGCTGCTTCTGAATTTCACATCCAGAGTGGAATGCATAGCCATGAACATATACTTAAATCTTTGCGAAATGGCTTACTTTCATGAAGATGACCCAAATTTATTGACATTGTGCAATTTTCTCCTGGATATCGGCATAAATTACAATGTCTTCAAGTTAATTATTAATTATTGATGAGACTTTAAAACTAATTTACTAAGGAAATTTCCTAAAATTAAAATATGTTTAACCTTCTCTAATTATCAGGAAAAAAGCAACAGCATAAGAATACCCAGCTTCACTCTCATATTTGAATGAATGTTCCATTTAACGTTTAAGATGTTATAATGATTACTGTATTTATTGTAAAATTACATAAGGCTCCAAACAGGCCTAATTTAAAGCCCACTGAAATCCTTGAATAAATTTCATTGTCTTCATTGGTAATTGGATCAGACTACTGGACACAAGGAATAATGATAAGTAATCAGTAAGAGAACAAAAATAAATCTGGTCTCTTAGGAAAACAAGGTAAAAGCTACCATGTATTACGTAAAAATGCAAGTGGGGAAAGTAACAAAAAGGCAAACAAAAAAACACAAATGAGATATCCTGAACTCAATTAGATCACTTCAACGAAATGTTTGCTGGTGACCTTCCACTAGGTGATAAGCATAATTGGAAATTGTAATGTATTATGAATTCCAGTGAACAGTTCAAAAGCTCAAATTCTCTTTTGTCCACCAGTCATTAATTCATACAAGGAAGGAATGTTTCGCAGTTAGTGTGCTAGTATGTAATTCAACATGTGCTAAATATCAATGAGTCCTATCTTAAAATATATAGCTATGCTCCAGATAATGACTTCTGGAATTTGCAAAACTATTATATCTCATTTTCACTTTGAATGTGTACAGTACTCAGTGGAAATTTCAGTTGTGTTTGTGTCCTGATAAAGGCAAAACCATTTCCATAACCTAAAACTCTTCCCTCAAGACTCAGAAGCTGTCGAATTCTTTTTTGTATTTTTTTTTGTTGTTGTTGTTTTGGTTTGGTTTGGTTTTTTTGTCCAGACTTCATATTGTCATCTAGAGATAACTTCCTCCCTACAGTATGACAGTTTTTTCCCATCACCAGTGTTATATTTACTGCTATATTTTTATGTAAGATACAATAATATCATGTTACATATTTCTCATTTGTTCATTACTTCTTTTTCCCCTTAGATTTCTAAACACTAGGTTTCATTGAGTAGAGATTTATTAGTGCTCGCTAGCCCGACTTAGTTATCTAGCTAGTTATATAATCTTAAGTTCATTGACATTTATCTGGTAGGGAATTATACCTTTCATCAAAATATAGTAAACATATTTTTGGCCATTCTGTACTACTCTTTAAATAGATATTTCCATTTAGATAACCTGCATAAAAAGGAATGAAAAGTCAGTCTAAAAGCGAAGACTGGAAAATAGAGGTGAATCACAAAAGGCAAATTCTGTCATGTTTGTATTACCTTTGTTGAAATAAGTGCTGGGTCATAAAAGCCTCACTGTTTGCTAATTTGTAGCTGAACTGAGATGCTAGTATACATAAAGCCCTATTAAAACCCAAAAGGAGCTATTCATGCTTTAGAGGCTGCCAGTTTATGGTTTCAGATGGATTCCAGGTCTATGTACCAAAAATCCTTGCAGAGAACTAAGTATGCTGCTATTCCAGTATATTTTTACTGATCTAAATGACGTAAGTTTCCAAAATTGTTCAGTGAGTTGATGATTAAATTATAAACTTTAAATATTGCAAAATACCAGTTATGTTTTCACAATGAGAAGGATATATATCACGCTGGAAGTTTTTAATAGAATATGTTCTGGGAGTCTTAAAAATATTTTTCCCTCATTGTTTTGTAAGATGAAAATTATTGACCTTGTATGTAGATATATATTTTAAAAAAAAGGTGATGAGGATTCATGATTTAAATTATCACCCATTACACAGCTTAGACCACAGTCTGAGATTCCCTGAGTTCTTCCAAAATGTGAGCTTTCAGAAGGCCTATGGACATTCCATGTACCTTGTGCAGACAGTTACTGACCTTGCAATGTGCACATATGTTTCTTTATGTTTACTCATAACTGGAATTGATTTAGTTACCTACATAGGTATATATGTAAAGAAGGTGCTGAAGGTAAGTGCTAAGAATCAAATTAAACAATGCATGTACATATATCATTAATCCTTGGCTATGGTCAACATAAAAGAATTATGGTAGCATTCAAATGAACAGTTAGGTGATATATCCACTATAAAGTTCAGTTCTCATCCACTTTTAGCTGTGTGTATGCCTAAGTGGTGACAAAATCAATAAACTTCCATTTAAATTATCTCTAGAGTATTTTTCATTTACCAGTACAGAGAGATGTTGCTGTATGTTGCTTTGAGTATGACTAATTTTGTGGCTTTCATTCTGAGGTTTCTCTCTCTCCTTATTTACTATAAACACAGCTGATTAACATCAAAGATCCAGCACTTAGAGAAGTGATTGTGCAATTGAGCCCCAGAAAATACCACATTTTGTTTTTTGAAACCTTAGGGACAATATACATAAGCATTTAGAACTTTCACTTATTTTTTTTTCTATAAAGGCATTAAAATGAAGTATAACAAAATTCAAATGTACACTTTAAACTCACTAAAAGGTAGAGGAGGGTTTTTTTTTCCAAATTTAGAGAACTGTTCTCATGCTGTCACACAAGGACAGCCAAAGTTGTAGTAAACTAGTGCTATTGTTAAGAAATATGAATTTTATTATATTTCTTATTATATTTTAACAGTTTGCTCATTGCAAAGTATTTTAGTCTAAGAAGAGAGCATCCAGAGTTCCCAGGTTGTAATAACTTGGGCATGTTGTGGAGGAAATTACAACTTTTTTTTTTTTTTTTTCACAATTACAGAAGAAAAATCTTTTAGCAAGATGAGCAATCTATGAGTGCTGCTCTGAAAGTAATACCTCTTATTATGTTGGCCCATGACATCAGGGGTGGATATTGGTGATATAATAGTAGAGATTAAACATCACACCTGTATTTCATTACATTTTTTTTGCTGTTTGACAGATGGTGATGGAGGGGCAGTCTGACAAAATGGCATCTGATGTGGAAGTGCAGATGAAGAAAAGATGTGCAAATAAATTCCTCGAAGAGAAAAAAAAAATGGCACTGACATTCATCAATGCCTGCTCAATGTTTATGGAGACCAAACAGTGGGTGTTAGCATAGTGACGTGGTGGGTAGTGTGTTTCAGCAGTGACATCAGCAGTGTGTCTCCTCTACTTTTCAGGAGCATGGCATGAAGGCTCTTTTATTTATTGCTGGCAAAAAAGCATATCTAATGGTGGTGACTGTGTTGAAAAAGAGTGTTTTGTAGCTGAGAATTTGCTCCATCAAATCATGTTATTGTGCTCTTTATATTTGTTGTTATTTTAATGGATAAAAGCAGGAAGCATTATTTTTGGAGTAGCCTACATATTTTACTATTATTTACAGAAATTAAGGTCTCCAGTTAAGCGAAACAGGACAAGAGGAAATGGTTTTAAGTTGAGGGAGGGAAGATTTAGGTTGGATGTCAGGGGAAAGTTATTTACTACAAGAGTGGTGAGGTGCTGGAACAGGCTGCCCTGAGAGGTTGTGGATGCCCATCCCTAGAGGTGTTCCACGCCAGATTGGTTGGTAGCCCTGGGCAGTATGGTCTAGTATTAAGTGGGGATGTTTGTGGCCCTGCATATGGCAGGAGGGTTGGAGATTCATGATCCTTGAGGCCCCTTCCAGTCCTGGCCATTCTGTGAATGTCTGTGAATTCTGTGAAAAAAATATCTGTGCATGTCTATCATTTTAATCTCATCAGTTTCACTGTAACTACATGTACATGTAGTTTGACTACAACTTAAGTCATTCTCAGCATTATGAATCTTAAGAGTAGACAGATATTTTGAAAAATCTATGCTAGGTAGCAATACTGTGACACTAATATATTTTAATAGATACTTGTTATTCATTCTTTCACAAAATGTGAGCTTTCAGAAAGGCCACGATCATTTCACAGAATAACTGAATTGTAGGTGTTGGAATGGACCAGTGAAGATCATCCAATCTGCTGCTAAAGCAGGTTTTTTTTCAGGAAGTTACACAGGAAAGTTTCCAGGTGGGTTTTTTGTATCTCCAGAAAAGGAGATACACAACCTCTTTTGGCAGCTTGTTCCAGTGCTCTGTCATTCATTTCACAGAATCACAGAATCACGGAAACACCAAGGTTGGAAAAGACTTACAAGATCGTCCAGTCCAACCATCTGCTTATCACCAATAGTTCTCACTAAACCATATCCCTCAATACAAAATCCAAACTCTCCTTGAACACCTCTAGGATCGGTGACTTCACCACCTCCCTGGGCAGCCCATTCCAGTGCCTGACCACTCTTTCAGAAAAGTAGTATTTCCTAACATCCAGCCTGAATCTCCCCTGGCACAGCTTGAAGCCATTCCCTCTAGGTCTACCACCGCTCACTATAACCTCCCTTCAGGTAGTTTTAGAGAGCAATAATGTCTCCCCTGAGCCTCCTCTTCTCCAAACTGAACAATCCCAGCTCCTTCCATCACTCCCCATAAGGCCTGTGCTCCAGACCCCTCACCAGCTTTGTCGCCCTTCTTTGAACCCACTCCAGGGCCTCAGTGTCTTTCTTGCAGAGAGGGGCTCAAAACTGGCCACAGTACTCAAGGTGCTGCCTCACCAGAGCTGAGTACAGGGGGACAATCACTGCCCTGTTCCTTCTGGCAGCACTGTTTCTGATGCAAGCCAGGATGCCATTGGCCTTGGCCACCTGGGCACACTGCTGGCTCATGTTCAGCCGAGCATCAATCAATACCCCCAGGTCCATTTCCTCTATGCAGTCTTCCAGCCACTCTGCTCCAAGCCTGTAGAGTTGCCTGGGGTTTTTGTGGCCAAAGCGCAGGACTCGGCATTTGTCCTGTTGAAACTCATCCCATTGGCTTCAGCCCATCCATCCAGCCTGTCCAGATCCCTCTGCAGGGACTTGCTACGCCCAGGCAGATCAACACTTCCAGCCAACTTGGTGTCATCTGCAAACGCACTGAGGGTGCACTCAATGTCCTCATCCAGGTCGTCAGTAAAGAAATTGAAGAGGAGAGGCCCAAGCACCAACTCCTGGGGAGCACAACTTGTGACCACTCACCATCTGGATTTAGGTCCATTCACTACCACTTTCTGGGCCCAGCCTTCCAGCCAGTTCCTTATCCAGTCAAGAGTGCGCCTGTCCAAGCCATGGGCTGCCAGCTTCTGCAGGAGAATACTGTGGGAGACAGTGTCAAAATGATAGACATGCACAGATGATTTTTTCACAGAATTCACAGATATTCACAGAATGGCCGGGATTGGAAGGAACCTCAAGGATCATGAATCTCCAACCCTCCTGCCATATGCAGGGCCACCAACATCCCCATTTAATACTAGACCAGGCTGCCCAGGGCCCCATCCAGGTAGTCAAATTTCTTCTACACAGAAAGAGTATCAGCACTTGGCTGCATGGTAAACATTGCAAAAAGAATGATCTGAAAGAAGACAGTGGCAGTCAGCACAGGACTCAGAAAATGACTCTTCCAATCCATGGTATAACTTTTAGATTGATAACAGGGAGAAATGGGCAGAAGAGAAGGGTCTGGGAAGAGTATAGTTCAGCAAGGCTACAAATCAATTATCAGTACTTGCAGTTTGCTTATTTGCTATTCTGTTTGTCATGTTTCTCATTTTTAATTAAAATGTAAGCTGTCATTATTTTAGAGTGATATAAAGAGAAAAGCATTAACAGTCAGATCACAAAACGTTGGTACGTTTCAAACTACAGGATTTTCAAGTGCTCCAATAATCTTCATTCATGGACAACCCCCAGGAAAGAATCACTCTTCAAGAAGTTGCTACTAAATCTAATCTACAATAAAATGCAGGTTAATTCATTTATTATCTTGATGTAAAAAATTAACCCTGCATGCAAGTACTAAAACTGAGCATTTTATATGAGGCTAGCATGTTATTGTTTTCATACTGTCTACTGAGATTTTTATATATACACGCACAGACAAACATCCATGTATACATCCATATATACATTTGTTTGTCTATATTTATGCAAATCAATTACACAGAATTGGAGATAGAGAACTCAATTTTGTAGCACTAAAATCTATGAAATAGTGTCCCTACAGCTGCTTTCTGCAGGATCACATCAACATTATTTTCATGTCATTTTCTTTTAAAAAGAAACAGCACCACCTTGTATTCTGAAATAAAGCTACAGCTATTTGGTATCTTAGTGGCTATACAATATGTGCACATGCACAGAAACAGTTATTCACCAAAAAAAGAAAAAATAGAAATGTCAAATAGAACACTAAAACTTGAAACTTCAGTTCAATTGTATTTTTAGAAGATATTATTACAAGAAGCTGGAGAGGTATTTGAAATTGAACTTTCTTTTTGTTACTGAAAACCGTTGAGTTGTGTTCTGGTTTTGAAAAAGATTAGGTTCAATTTACATTATCCACAGGATCATACTACTTGTTTTCTGATCTAAAAAATGATAGATGTTTGTGAAAATGCTTTAGAAACAAAGTTCCAAAAAGGTCTGTATAAATTATTCATCAACTATACTCATTAGATGATACTTGCTCTGCTGCACTTTAAATGTTTGTCATTGAAAGCAGAAATAATGCAATATGATGGAGGTAACTAGCCATCCTCCACTGAGAAGAAAAGTGAATTTTTATGCAAAGCACAGCTGAAAAAATTATTTGTCCAAATTTTATACTGAAAGTTTATGAATACATTAAAAGTAAATTATTATCTGTCCATAAATCATCCTTAATAAAAATGAATGATATTTGTAACCAGTCTTTAACTGTTCTTAGAGACAAAACCATTTCCTCTCTTGTTGCATCATGCTTGTTAAGACAAAGATGACTGGAAAGCTGACCTTCAATCAGCTGCACTTTTTTAACTGTTGCATTACTGTACCAAACTAGCATACCTTCCAGAAGTGGAACTCATTAAAACTGCAGTCAAGTACAGTGTCATGTCTCATGTTTTTTACCTCTTCATTGCTTACAACGCCCTTCAGAGGGCAGGAGACAAGTGTTCTTTCACTACCAATTTTGATTTTTCTATTTCTAGACACTGATTTCTCCCACGTCACTCGTTTTCCAAGATCTAAGGGCAAGATTCAACATTCAGTCAGTAAACCTGACTGAATTGCAGTCTAATCCTTATGTAAAACCAAAACGTAATCACTGTTAATGTTCAGAAAAGAATGTGGATTTGACCTCAACTGCTGCTAAGAATTTTTAAATGTCAGTATACGCATAAAAACACAGTTAAACTTATGCCTATAAATGGTATTGGACAAACTGCTAGATAAAGGATTTTCTGAAATTTCATGGGAACTTTTAGAATATGAAGGTCTGAACTTTAAGGAAGGGCAGAGCAGCTGGAACCATGATATCAGCACAGCTGCAAGTGCTGGCTCCATTTTCATAAGCAGTAATCGGGATTAGTTGGGTACAAATATTGCTGAGTTAGGCACCTTTAGAACTCACTAGCAAAAAAGGTATTTTGATTTTCTGGTTTGCAGAAATTTAAAAAAAAAAACCCGATGTGGCATGTATATATGTTCAAAGGCACACAGAAGACTCCTGGAGAGCTTGGGATCACTTGCAGGTCATTCAATTCTAAGAGATTAGTGAGAAAGAAGAAGACAACATGAAAAGAAGGACTAAAGCAAAGAGGAAGACTAAACATAAAATGGTGACTGCAGAAGAAAAGGAGAAGGTAGACAGAATTGGCATTGTTATTAAAAACCACAAAAATGACAGCATTATCTGAACCAGAGAATTATTTAAGATCTTCAAACACTGGACTCATCCCATTGGATTCATAGCTACATAGGCTCTTCCTGCCTAATGTTTTCTATATCTTTCACTAGCAACTTTCTTTTGGTATATTAAAAGTAATTTTATCATTCTGGAACAGATTTTTTAAAAACTTGTAAGGATTTTAAGAAAATTTAAGCTGGCTTTATGGCAGCTGTTGCCCAACTGTGAAAGTGCTGGAACTCATTCATTCATGAGATCTCTCATGTAGAACCTCCTTCTATGAGCTTCTCTGCTTTTTGCAATTGAAACTGAATTCCAAAAATAACTTTCTTCAGTCTCCATAGAATCCATAGCTGCTATTGGAGCAATCCTAAAATCTACAACATGAGAGAAACATTCACAAAATACAGTAACAATGACTTAAAAAATAACATGAACAAAAAACGTCTTATTGCTTTTGCTCTCCCTTTTTGTTTGCAAAAGCTAGGTAACTAATACCTTCATCTAAGAGAAAAGAGTGATGTTCCTGATGATCCTGAGATTTTGTGTGAACCAGAACTTTTCACATAGCTGACGCAATAGATTGTGATCAATGTTTAGGAGAGTTAATGAGCAGATGGAAGATTTATGTCCTTAAAAAAAATTGAGGTCTTTAATAAGGCAGAAACCCACTGTCATGAATAGAAATTTGCATTTCCTATCACACTTTTCATAATCTTTTTATCTACACTTTTTCTTTGACATCGTGATAGAAACAATGCTGTTCTGTTTCTTGAAATCCCCTGCCTGTGGGACAAAACTATATGTATATAAATACACTCCCAGGAGCAACTATTGAAGATAATGAAGTGTAATTGACTTACTATTTCATAACAGTTTCATAAAGTAAAGAATAAAATGCTGATTGACATGAACAACCACATTTTGATTTAAATGTATTTTGATATTTCTACAATTCCCACGCAACCACAGCAGGAGCAGCAGATCTCCTACCTTCTATGAAGAACTCTGTCTGCCCTTAAAAATGCACTTAAATGCACTTAATGTCTGCACTTAAAAATAATAGTTGCAGTGGATATATTAAAGCCCTTTCCTGTGCATTTTTGTAGAATTCTTAATAATGACTTATTCCATGTATGCAAAGCATACATACACATAATGTTGTTTACATCATCTTTAATATTTAGCAATTTCTATAACATTCTACATATAAATAATATAATATTTTTGTTTAGCTTTGTTTCATCAACAAATGGTTTTTTAAATATATATATATTTAATTTCTTCATTTAGCATTCATGATAGCCTTTTTGAATTATTCATAAATATTACTCTTTATTAATTATCTTCTTTACCTAACCATAAATAATTTTGGCCTAGTAAGCCATTACATTAAAATAAATGTAACCGTTCTGTTTCTAGCCTGAAATGTAATGGAAAGATCCTTTTATCCTTTGCCTTTTTTTTTTTTTTTTTTCCACAGAAAATTCATATATAAGAATAAATCAATTATATCTTGAATATGGAAAATTACGTAAGAATTTTCTAAGGCTGAATCAATGTTTCTTTGTGATATTATATCAGTCTTTAACATTCCTATATAGAAAATAGTTAAAAGTTAATTTGCATTTGCACTAATTATTAGTCCACATACTATGTTTGATTTTAGTCTATGAAATGTTCTCTAGAAATACAAAAGTGCACTGAAGTTAATATGTTGAAATACAGTGTATGCTCTAATTTATGTACTTATAGCATTGCAGCTGAGGGGGTTGCTTGGTGGAATATTCTGCCTCTTCTACTGAATCTGAGAATGAATCTTCAATTAGAGGATGTGAAATAAAAGATATGTATTACATGTAGTCCTTGACTAGCATCAGTTCTTTTCCTGATTATACTAAATAAGTGAAGGGAAAAATGATTTTTTCAGATACCCACTGTGACATGAGAGAGTCACTGACTAAGAAATACATATGAAAGTAGTGGTCCAAGAGAGTTTCATGCAAAAAAACATTTTGCGTTCCTTCCTGATCTCTCCTCCTTGGCCAACAGGACATAGTTTCACAGCTGTTAATGTGTGCAGCTTCAGTCATTCATTCCAACATGAGCACTTGTCAAAAGTGGTAAGCTGCTTTTCTGTATTTTTTCTTTACTGTACCATAAGCAAAAACTAAAAGTAATAGAAGTAGAGTTATTAGAAATTGATGCAACACTTGTCCTTGGTAGAGATATTTCTTTTTCCTACTTTTTATAAAGTGATCATATTATTAGTGTGATTACTGTATGAAATCCAATCACAGTGTGTGAGAAGAAAAATAATACAAATTTGAAATTAGAACAAGCAGCTTAACATCTTTCAGAGTTGCTCCTGGTATTTCTCTCTCATCAGGCTCTGGCAAGAAGCCCAAGCCCTGAATGGTTTTGTACATTTTATTTATTAATATTCACTGGAAACAGATTAACTTCCTTTGTGCATTATTTGTTATTGTTTCACCTGCCATAGGAAGCAATAACAAGCACGCTGATGAATATAATGAAGGTGGCCTATTTTCAGTTTTTCAGTGTGATGAAACTATATACATATAGTTTCATTCTATAGTGAAACTATAAGTGCCTTTAGTTCAACTTTTGGAATGCTACTGTACTTTTTCTAGTTCCTACAGGAAAAAAAAAAAAAAAAGGATAAGAGAAAAACAAAACACAAACTACAGTAAGGAGATGTTTGCATGAGGAATTGAGAATCTAATCTTCCATCCTCAAACAAAGCCACCTTCTTCTGCCACACTCCTGGTTTGTACGTTTTAGATTCAAGTTCTCTTTTACTCAGTTTGAGTGAGGTCTAAAATGCGAATATAAAACTACAAGATTTTCAGTTGAATCTTTAAATGAACACAGAGATTATAGCTATTCTTACTAACTGAAAAGTTTTCTGTGCATTTCACTTTTCAGCCTTGTTCGTTAATGATACAGGTCTCCTTTCCAAACATTAATATTGTGCCACTTGGTTTTATACATATGAGGTAGATGAGCATAGGTTACAAGTTGGTGTAAAATCTTCACTGACCACAGTGTATCATTTACTCCACAGCCATCATCCAGAGATTGCCAATACATCTTTATAGTACAGATTTGAAAAGATGTCATTAAAACTGCTGTATTTGGAGTTATTCCAAGAACTGAGTCACAGTCAGCATTTTTCCCCAGAGTAGATCTACTTTCAACAAAGTGAATATGGAATGTAACCCTTACAAGTGATGAAGATGTAACTCAAAAATAACAAATTTGCTCCTAAAAACCCAGTGTCAAAGTTTCAGATAACTACTTCAAAAGGCATGTTGTGCTTGATTTTCATAGTTGCAGATTAATAGCCTTCTCATTTCATATACAGTTGCTTGCATGCTATTTTTTTCAAATATATCAGTAAGCCTTTGTCTCTCTGTTCCTGAATCTTGAACATCAGTGTCATCAAAATATTTGACACTTTATCCTTTTTTAAAATTTACTTATTGGATAAGTGTTGTTTGTTCATTTATTTTTCCCCATGGTGTTAACATTCTTTAAATACTACAGTAATTCACTTTTAGCTGCCTTATGTATGCAGTTCTCAGAAATCAATCCCATCTCCCTTGCAGACATTTTAGTACTTCTCCCTCAGCACTACATACCTAAAAAAACCTCTCAGAGTTCTTCATATATTTCAAGTGTTGAGATGCCTGGAATTGAGCATAGAATTCCTGACACAACCTCATAAGAGCTATTCAGAGATTAACACTTCATTTCTGCATGACTTCACACTTCAGTACAAGCAGACAAAAAATCTCATTTGCCTTTTTCCCTAGAGAAACACTGAATGACTGCATTTACAATTTAATGTCCACAACTATCCCAATGTCTCTCTTGCTATCCCTAAACAATTTCAAGTCCATTTCAAGTTTATAATATGTATAGAATACTTTGATTCAGATTAATTATTTTCCAGCATGCCAATGGAGCTTGACAAACTCAAAAGGTAGGCCCATGTAAAGATAATGAAGTTTAACAAAGCCAAGTACAGGATGTTGCTCTTGGGTAGAGGCAAGCCCAGATATATGTACAGACTGGGAGAAGAACTTGAGAAGAACTGGTGGGTGAAAAACTTTACATGAGCAAGCAGTGTGCACTTGCAGGTCAGAATACCAACAGTGTGGGGGAAGATGTAACTGTGAGCAAGTCAGCAAAGAGTTTATCAGACTTCTTGATAGATCCTTGATAGACCCTATCACTGTGAAACCTTGGGAGTCTGAACTGTACAGAGAGCAGATGGTATCTCTTTGCGTCTAAGGGTAAGCAGGAGGTTCTGTTTGTATGCACTGTTAATCTTACCATACTTCATCCTTTCATCCTTTATCACTGTGTTTTGGGAGAAGCTAGGCCAATTAATGATTAGAGGGACAGGAATTCCTGGCTTGTAAGTGCCAGTAAGATGTATGTTGAACACAATAAAGCAGAACTATTATAAGAACTATTCTGATGCTACAAGAAACTGTGAGAGCTCTCTAACTTGACTGAGCGCCGACAGCCAACAGTATACTCCACGCTGCATTGAACGAGGTGTGGCTAGCGGGGAGAGGGATGTGATTGTCCCCCTTCGCTCTGCCTTTGTGAGGACCCATGAAGTACTTTGTCCAGACCTGGGCCCCCAAAACAGGAAAGATGTGGAGCTTTTGGAGGAAGTACAGAGAAGGGCCACAAGAATAATCAGAGAGCTGGAGAACTTCTACAAAGACATGCTGAGAGACCTTGGCTTGTTCAGTCTGGAGAAGAGGAGGCTCCAGGGAGACCTCATTGTGGCCTTCCAGTATTTAAAAAGAGATTATAAAGAGAAGTGAAATCAATTTTTACAATGGGTAGATAGAGGTAGGACGAGGAGGAATTGTTTTAAACTAAAGTAGAAGAGATTTAGATTAGATGTTGAGGAGGGTAGCAAGGCACAGGAACAGGCTGCCCAGAGAGGTTACAGATGCCCCGTCCCTGAAGGGCATAGAATAGAAGCAGGAAGAGGAATAATAGAACAAGGACAAGAGAAAAATAAAAGAATTAAAAAGAAGATAATGAAATTGAGCACTTGAAAAGTCTGAGTTGACAGGATATGGACCAGTATGTTAGTTGGTAAGGAAAAGAGATTGATATGTGTGCCTTTTTTTCAGAGAAGAATATAGAAGGATTTGTTTGTAGGTGTGTTACAGAAAACAGGAGGTAGCAAAAAAACCCCACTAGTTTGCATTCTTAAATAAAACAGCCATAAGCAAGTGCTTGCTATAATAAATAGAATAAATGACCTCCATTACAGAAATGTGTGTTTTTCCTGTTGCACTTCATCACAGTTGATGGCTTTTACCCTAAGATTTGCAAGTCTTTTTAGCTTACACATAAAAATAGTTACCTAATTAAACTTCATCTATTTATTCCCTTTTAAAGATAAAAGTTTACAAGTATTTGCCCATATCATTCATATTAGCATGCCTACATGCTCATGAACTACCCAGGTATTCCTTACAAATAAGACAAATGCATCTCTTGGGGGAGTTCTTAAGAAAACTAACACAAAAACTATATAGAAAAGTATATTGCAACATCTTCTTTGCAGGATATTCTACTCTCCACAAGCACTTGCAATAGTTCTTTATTTTATTCTTCTTTCCCTAGTCCTTCATTTAACTTTGCTCTGCTTACTACACTTTATGTAAGGATTTTCTCTTTCACAGAATCACAGAATTGCATGGATTGGACAGGACCTCAAGAGATAATTGAGTCCAACCCCACAGCTAACGCAAGTTCCCTTCAATAAGTTGCATGGGTAGGTATCAGAAAGGTTTTGAATATCTCCATAAAAGGAGACTACAATACCTCCCTAGGCAACTTGTTCCAGTGCTCCATAATCCTTACCATAAAGAATGTTTTCTGCATGTTTTTATGGAACTTCCTGTTATTTAGGCTGTTGGTCCCTGTCTTATCACTACACAACATCAAGAGCCTGGCCTTATCCATTTCCCTCCCATCTCCCTTTAGATATTTATAAACATTGTCAGATACTCAACCTTCTTTTCCCCTGGCTGAACAGACCCAGGTTACTCAGCCTTTCTTCATATGGGAGATGCTCCACGCCCTTTATCATCTTTGTGGTCCTCTGCTGGACTCCTTCTATGATATCCCTGTCTTGTTGAACTGTGGAGCCCAGACAGATGAGGCTTCACAAGGGCAGAGTAGAGGTGAAGGATTACTTTCCCTGACCTGCTGGCCGTGCTTTTTTAATGCACTCCAAGATACCATTGGTCTTTTTGGCCACAAAGGCACAGTGCCCTTGCACCCTTCTCTCTTTGACAGCTGGTTGATTCTTTCTGCAGGCAGGCTGAAATAGGATTAGCAGATGTTACAGACTTAGAAGATATTTTTCATGACTTGTTGATTTTTCCACCTACTCAGAGGTAGGTTTCTTGCATAGATCATATCTGAATATGAAGACAGTGAGAACAATATTATATAGTAGATTTATGTGAGAGTACACATACAAACCCAGAATGTAGAAGATGAAATACATTTCAAATCTGATCTCAGATTTGCAAAAGGCATTTCGAACTGTTTGATAGTAAAGGCAGTAGTACACATCTAGCTTTATATTATTCTAACTGTTTGAAAGGAAATTGTGTTTTAAATAAACTCCGTTATTTTACTTCTGATTTTTTATGGAGCAGAGATCATCCATGACTTTATCATCCATATTTGGTCCTTTCTATCAGCTAATATAATGCATAATGAAAGAATTTGTGTATACAATAGGAAAGCAATGCATCTGAAGATATACAAAAAAAGAGTATCTAATTGAAGCAGGAATATTCTCAAAAATAATTATAAAAATAATAGAAGCCTAGTAATTTCTCACTGACACCTGCTAAAACTAAAAAACACTGCTGCTATTTCATGTTATACTTTAAGGTTTATTCACTTCCTCCATATTTTAAAAAACTGACATCACATCATTAAACCACATCTTTCTGGAGGAGTAAAAAACTCAGCCCAAGAATTTGTAATACATACCATAATGTTGCAGGCTATGTACATAGCTCTCAACGTTATAGAATTAATGGTGTTATTAATATTATTTATATTCACTGTAATAGCAACTGTACATCAGTACAATGGTATATAAGTAGCCATTGCTTTCTTCATCTTAACCATTATGAATGTTGTTTACCATTCCTCATTTTCACATATTGTGTTGTTCTGTAAAAAAAAAAAAACCAACAATGTAGGCAAAAAAAGGCACACTGAAATATATTTGTGTATTTTCAAAGTACAGCAGGGAGAGGGAAGGTCACTGAACAATGTAATTGATGGCAGCAGCAAAATGTTTCCTATCCTGCAACACTGCTAGACTATGTTGATCAGAAATGCCAAATCAGATCGAAGTATAGAAATGCAAGGTAACACCCTCTATTATTCACATTGATTGCATCAAAGGAAATAGAGTGTAAATTAGGAAAGCTCTGATGAATGGTTGGGCAGCCAAAAGAAGTACAATAAAGTGTTGGGTTTCTCTCTCCCAGCAGAAGCGTACACTGTGTTACCCAGCTAATCAAAATGCAGAGTGCATATTTCAGCAGATTGAAATCAATTGTAACATGAGATAGCCTCTTATTTTATTCATCTTGACTCTACTGAGTGATTGCTTTACCTTCTGCTGTTCAGCAACTTTCAGAATAATGCACAAGTCAGTGGACTTACTTAATGATTGTGTGCTGAATCTTTATTTAATGCATTTAACAGAGACTGGTGGTGCAGGAGGCTACAGTCTCGTATGCTTTCTTGAAGAATATGTGGGTTACAGCTTCAACAGAGGAAACTTCAATTTCTGTGCATGATATAAAGTTTGTACATCGATGGACTCACATTCTTTAATTTTAAAGTGGAGAACAATGGTTATACCATTTTAACATTGCTGCCAGCCAATTAATAGAGCGCCATTGATCACGTAGGTTTACAAAAGACCAACAGGCTTCCCACATTGTAAGACAAGAATAAATTCTGTAAAATTTATAGCCAAATTACTGGCAGCTGAGGTGCACAGTGAAACCAGGTCAATTAAAGTGATCACTGTAAATCACAGTTACAGCTTGCTGTGTAAATAACAGTTTATAACGAACATAAATAACAGCAAAGTGGCTCAGTTTAGCCGTGAGACAAACTGTTGGTGATGTTCACATACTGAAGTGTGGAAATGAAAACAAGTATACAGCAGGGAAAAAAGGTGTTTAACCACAAAGGCAGTGCTTTAAGTGGCATTTTAACAAAAAACAAGGCAAAAAACAGCAGGCTGACAGAACATAACCAACCCATCAAACTGAATTACAGAGAAGCAGAAGAAGTCAAAAGATATATAAGAACTAATATACTGAGATACACATCTAAACAAATTTGTAAGCAAATGTCTATCATCAGACTCGAGCGTGCCTTCTGGATCTCATACGCTCTTAAACTTACTGGTTTCTTTTTCATAGTAACATTTTATGTCTTTTTTTTTATTAATTTACTACTGCAAATGTTGATTTTTCTCTTTCATTGAGGAAAATGTAATCATGTCTTTTTAATTTACAAAAAGAAAAGTTATTCCAAGTTTGATAAAAATGATGAACATTAAAAACCTTCATGGTAAGTAGTTTATGAACATTCTCAGTGCTATTCATCTGCAAGTTTGCTTATTCATTTTATTCATTTTATTATTTTATTTCATTTACACCCAAACTCAGTATTTGTATTGTATACCTATTGTAGTATTTGTAACACTGGTGTAGAGAGTAGAGTTTCAAAATAATGGATTTATATTTTAGAATGCAAAGAATGTCTGATTTCTGTTTATTTGAGTTTCCCGGTGCTTAAACTTTTCTACATAAAAATTCTTTAAATCTGAGGAAAATAAAGACAGCTTTCTCCATCATCACCAAAAAGAAAAGTAAATGAAGAACTGTAACAGAAATGCAGAAATTTTAGGTTCTTGTATCTCATCAAAATACTGCACAGGCATCTCAACAGTCCTCTCCTTAGTGGCGCTTCAGGGTAGGGGGTAATTCAGTACTTCAAAACAATCATTTACTCAACTACATCAAGTCTGTAAGTTAAAAACTCCAAGCAGGATAATTTAAAATTATCTTTTGCTGTGCCTAAGTCTTTTTGCAGATCTGAACCTCAGTGACTACCAACACTCTAAAACAAAGAAAAACTAGTAGCATTTCCTAAGAATTAGGAAAAGAGGACTAGGAAATCCATAGTTGAATGCAGGCATCAACCTCTGTTAGTACATTTTACAGTATTTTCCATAAATGTATCAAATTTCAGTTTAAAATTGCTATGTTGTTTCACCCTAGCGCTCTTAACTGATGGATAGAGCCAAAATCTGAATGCTCTGTTGGTCAGCAACATTACTCTAATTTTCAGCCTGAATTTATTCATAGCTAGTTTACACTAATCTCTTCTTGTGCCAAAGTGATTCTCTTGTTTAAATAGCTTTTTGCCTTTTGGGGGTATTTGTAAACAAATTCATACCTCTTCTTAACTTCCCTTTGCTTGGTTGATCAAGCTAAGTTCATATTTTAAAAGGATGTCTCTCCATTCTCCTAACCGTCTTACTAATGCTTCTCCTGGCCTGTTCTAATTTATCTTTCTGGAGTTTGTCTGATCAGGATTTTGCACAGGAGAGGTTTTACCAAGGTCTTACACGTCAGTGCTACCATTGCCCCTCTTTGCTATCTCTTTTGATTCAATTCAGAGACAAATTTCTTCTTTTCATAATGAAACCCCCTTGACAGCTCTAACAACCTATGGTTGTTGAACATGCAGTTGAACGTAGGTTCAGGTAGAACAGTTTTCTGCCTGATCTGCAATTTTGCTATTGAATTTTATCCCATTCTTACTGTAAATTTTGCTGTTGTTTTTACATTATTTACTTTGTTTTCTGAGAGGCAGTGAAAGTTGCTTGGTTTAGTTTGGTATGTTTATTTATTTTACAAGCTCTGCAGACTTTTGCCTTGATAATTTTATGTCCGTATTTCATCAGCACAATATTGTGTCGCAGTACAATATTGTATTCAATTAAGAGAGTTGAAAAGTACTCTCCTTGTTGCTATCTCAAAATGTGCTACATATCAAAGTTTTCCTGATCTCAGGAAGACTATTTCAACACTCCTAGTTTTATTACTAGTGAACAAGTTTAACCAAGAGTCCTGGTTTTACCAGTATTCCATATCACAACTTGTTCAAGGAATACTTAGATGTAGTGTTGAGTGATATGGTTTAGTGAAACAACTGGTGATAGGTGGATGGTTAGACAGGATGATCTCGTAGGTCTTTTCCAACCTTGGGATTCTATGATTCTATGACATCATCCAACAGGCTATTAGGTGCTGAAGCATAGTGCACTCTGGAGCTGTGCTTCCTAGGTCCTGTGAGTGTAGAAACCTCAGCTATTGCCACTTGAATTCTGGCTGTTCAAGAGGAAGATACACCAAGGAACAGACTACAGTTCCTAGGAGTTTCCAGTACTCCCTGTGTGATTTCTGATCCTGGGTGACAAGGGTAAACTGGCTCTCTCCAAGTTTCCAGTAGTGCAGCAAGTAGCACAATCAGAACTTCTCTCTCTCCCATTTGTTTGATTTATTACCTGTAACTTCTTTTCATATCACATTCTTACGTTCTTTTATCATTTGTAGTAAATTAGTTATCTCTCCTTATCTTGGTCACATTCTTTGTACTTCCCCGCCTCCCAGAAGAGGGGAGGATGGGGATCGGGAAACCCTGTCACTGGTGACAGAATCAACTAAGCTGCAACACTAAGTTACATATGATTTATCTTGACATGTTGATTTAAATTCAGTAATGCATATGTTTCTCCCTTCCTTTACCATCAGGCCACTAATTACATTTTCATTTTCATTTCCGTTTGTGCTATTGATTTTCATATCTTTCAGGGAATCCATTTCAGTTTCAAGTTTAGCAATTGTCATTCTATTCTCTCACTTCTGTTCCAAGAAAGATTCTTGCTGATTGGCCTTTCCAAATATGCACTTTCTTTTCACACAAAGTTCTGCCAAATTCAACAAATATTACTGCATTTTAATTGCGAAAAATAGAAGTCTGTTTTGAGTAACAGTACTACCCATTTCTGAATCATGACTATAGGCATAAATCATCTATTTATATTTGTAAATGTTAAATGAAAGGAGGAACAAAGATCATGTTTTCTCAAGAAAATCTAAAAATAGGCCTTCTGTATTAACAGTATGCTTATCATTACATAGCTTGTCTGATGTCAGAAGAAATCTAAACAAATCCATCATCATTATGTGCAGACGTTTTCAGCTCAAGTTATCTGTCATAGTATGTAGTTATTATACATCAAAGGTTGGATCTATATCAAGAAAATGGAAAGCTTACTTTCTTTTCATAGTATTTTTCAGTAGTTAATTTCAAAAGCATTTAATGTGGATGTTGCAATTTAACTCTTCATCAGAGCGAACATACTTTTAAAAAAATCTGCTGAAGGAAACATACAAAGGATGATGAGAAGCAAATTGAAGAGTGTAGTTGATACAAGATTACTAACTTTGTGTTTTCAAAGGGCAGTGATATTGCCCTCTAATATTTAAACATAAAACTAGGTTTTCTCAATACCTAGAAATAGAAAATCCAATGGAAAAAAATATGGTGTCAACGAACAGTGGCTGTCAAGTTATTCTGAGTTAAGAAGTGCTCAATTCTGCTATATGACAAGGGACAGTTAACAGTTGAGTATATAAATACTAGCAAACAACAGAATGCATTGCAAATTGAGACACATGCATACACTGTCGGATTAGTCAGCTGGTTGTGACATTGGTTGTGCCACTGCTTGTGGCCTATGGCACTCCAGAGGATTAATTACACTGTGACAGCAGGCCTTTTTGTTGCTTAGTTTTGTATGTGCAAAGAATTGAGTGTGCAGTTATGTACAGGACATGCTGCTGTGACCATAATAAAGACAGACAGCAAGAGACATTCCATGACAGCACAGCCTACAGATCACAGTGCTCTCACAAGGAAAGGGAACTGTGGACCAAATCGTAAGTTTTCCTTGAGTCTAAGGTTCACATCTGTTGCTCCAAGACAAGTTGCTCTGGTTAATTGGAAGTAATTTACATAAATGCAATAATAAAGAATCCTAGATGTTGCCAGAATTGTTATTGTTTCCATTCAAAGTAAAGCACCCTAGGCCAAATCATCAGCTGCAGTAAATTAACACACCACAGTTACATCAACAGCTACATGAACTACATCAAATGAGAATCTAAAGAGCTGAGTTTAGAAGCTATAACTATATGAATCACAACAAGTGTGCTGTTAATTTTAGTTCAGTAATTCTTTGAAAGAAAACAGATTACACTGGGTATCCCACCAGAAGGCAATTGAGCTCATGGTGAGAATTAGGTTCATAGTACTATATTCTGAGAGTGGACTTCAACAGATTGCCTATTCTTGATTCTTCAGAATTCAATAATATCTTCTACAAAAGTTGAAAATACAGCAGTGTCAAAGCCATTGAAATTATGTGCCACAAAACCAGCATTTGGCATCGCGGCAGATACTTTTTTTACTTTGTATCTTAGTTATTTACTATGTCCACCAATTATATACAAGAAGCCATCTCCATGTTCACATCTGATAGGATAAATCTAAATAACTTCATGTTGTTGTTTAACGCAGCAGGCAGCTAAGTACAATGCAGCCTGTTTGATCCTTTAGTTTAAAGCCCTTATTCCTTGTCCTATCAATACAAGTCCTTGTTGAAAAGCATGCTGGTCAGAAAATCTTTTTCCAATTCCATAATTTCCCCTTTCTAATAACTCAGATGTTTGTATTTTCACATGACTGTTCTTTTTTAAAAGCATTTAAAATCCAATATGAACTTCAATTTGACACAGTGATCATGATTCAAAAGATCAGATTTCCATTTTGACCTTGGGCAAGCCATAAATTTTCTTAATCTCAATGTCTCATCTGTAAAGCATGTACAAAGTTGTTCCCTACTTCAGTAGAAAGTGAGAAAACAGCCTATTATACTTTGTAAGTCAAGCATCACAGAAAAGTCTGTATTTACAAGTAGACTAGTTATGTACAGAAATTGTTCTATATGCATTCTCAGTTCCTTAAGGTATTTCTTCAACTTTATGCCAGTGTTATAGTTTTTCTATAGTCAAGGTCACTAGTGGAAAAGAATTGCCTCATGAGGAATTCTGGCAGCAAATAAACAAAAAGTGTTCTATTGCAACAAGAAATTTCATCTATATTATAGGCTATGTATAAGGAGATATTATAAAAAGAAAGAGTATTCAATGCACTGTGGAAAAATAATGTCGGAAAGGACAAAATAGACAAAACATTCATATCTCTTTTCTTCACATTTATAGAGACATTTGTACTTCTTGATTTTTTAGTAGTCTCATATGAGTTCTTACTGTCCAAAAGGATGATACATTAGAAGTACTACATTTCCCAAGAGTCTCCACATCATCTCTAATTCTGGGTAATAGGCTTCTGAGTTCTGTCAGTACAGGGAGCAGCATTGGTCGTAGCCTTCCTCTCTCTCCCATTTGAGTTATTAATTTTAACTATTTTTCTTATTACTATCTTACATTCTTTTAATCTGTAGTAAATTTGTTATATTTCCTTATCTTATATGGGTCACTTTTCTTTCCTCCTCCCAGAAAGGGGATAAAGGGGACTCCTTGCCCTATTACACTTGAAACCAGGGCACCCTAACATTAGAATGTAAAAAAATTTACAACTCATGGAATCTCACAGTTTCAGATATTTTTTTCTACTTTTCTTGTAATCTATTTGATTATAATTATTTTTATATGAAAACCTTTTTTTTTTTTTTTTTTTTTTTCTTCAAAATTAGTGGAATATGAACCATTTCTGGGCTGCACAATTCTAAGAAAAATTGCAGGGATGGTATTGTGTTCTAGTACAGTAACAATTACCAACCAGCCATTCCAACTGGAAAAGATACCTTTTCATTTCATCTTTCCGTTTTACAACTAATAAAATGTAATTACCAAAAAATGACTTCATTTCAATAGCTTCAAAAGCTATTGCTTGAGTATTGATTGTTCTAGAAGTATTCCAGATGTCTAATTCTCTCAGCTGACAAAATTACTGTATCAGCTGCAAACTGCAAAATGTGGAAGCACCAGTAAACCTACTACCCTTCTTCAATTTTTGATTACTGCAGCTGTTATCAAAGCTACAACAAAGTGACTCATCAAGGCAGCAAAACTACACAGAGAATGATGAGAAATATTGTAGTAAATAAATATAGATTAAATAAGTAAGAACTTTCACTAGTTTTATAGGTTTTAGACTGTATCATGTGGCAACAAGCGTAGGGGCCCACAGTGAGAAGACGTGGTATTAATGAGAACTTGGAAAAGTAATTGAATAAAAAGGATAATGAATACAGAAGTGTTTCCTTGTTTTAACTGTGTTTAAACTGATAAACATTTCATTTTGTGTTCCATCTTGCTAACATCAATACTAGCATCCAGTATACTTAGCTATTACTGGAAAGGATTCAGCTCTACAGATACTTCTACACTGCAATATGAAGATGATCAGACAAAATTCTTATTAAGATATGTCAGTGTAGGGGATCTGTTAGGGATCTGTTGAACTGGTGATTGTACAAATGGTGAAGGAGTGTGGCTGGCCTAGGGAGCACAGGCAAATTGTTTGCATCTGTCCTCCCCATGTGACCAGAAGGCATGGACCGAGAGTGGAGCCATACTGGGCTCGTATAAGGGCCAGCCACTGAAAGGAAAGCGTCTCTTGGATTGAGGCTGCTTTCTGAGGAGGAGTGCTGTGTAGTCAGAAGGCCCCTTCATCAGTTGGGTGAATTCAATTCTTCTTCCTGTGTATGATTATCAGCCTATCTGTGAATACTTTCCCTGGTACTGCCGAGAACCTGTCAGAAGTAATTTTGCTTATTTATGAGCAGAAAAGTCAATAATAAAATAAATCCCAAATGGTTTCTTATTTCAGCTTCCTATCTTCCTTATGAAAGTCCCAGAAGACTCAGTCCTAAAGCTATTCAAATTACCATTAACTGTAAATTCTGAGTGTGTAGATCACAACAGAAAGTTCATCCTTAAGTACAAAATATCGTGATTTGTCCCTCCATTGAAAAATCCCTGTTTTACCCAAAACTTAAATTGGAGTATCTGGAAATAATATTTCCTTTCTGTCTCTGTCCCATGCAAAGAATGAAAGGAAACTGGCAGAAGAACTGAATGCAGGTAGTTGATCTTATTTTCCCCTTTAATTTGTTTTCTATGATGATCTTTTTGGAGTGCTGAGATGTAAAAGAACTTGCAAACTATACAATTTCACAGTTTCAGATTTTCTTCTTGCAAGCCTGTGCATATGCACAGTGGTATGTGGTGTCTTCTAGATTTTCTCTCTTAAATATGTTTTATGTTAATAAAGATGTTCAAATAGGCCCTTGGAAATTGTGATAGAAACAATCTCCAAAGTCTGGATGGGTGCTCCATTTGTGATCTTGAAAAATCTGCTTTTGTGAAGCTCTATGAATAAATATTTCAATAATCCACAAAGTAAACTTCAAGCAAGTCCACCCTGGAGTATCTTTTAGCAGAGTTTGTAGTCCTAGAGTATTTTGAAACTGATTCTCTCATACCATGAGTAAATGCTTCACTGCCTAGGGTATGGAATAAGACAGAAAGTATTTACTTCTTTATATATGTAGCATTTTCTTTTTCCCCATGGTTATGGTTGTCTTACCCTTGCCAATTTTCTTCAGTATATCATAATTCTTAAACTATGCTGTTTCCTTTAAGTTCTGAGGGGAAAAAAAATGTAGTTTTTATTTCTAATAATACTTCCTCAGTGAGTTCAATGAAGAGATGAAATTTCCCAGCTAGTGCTAGAGGAAATTCAGTTTTGTTATGATAAATGAAAGTGGATGAATTCACGTATTTAATGTAGGTAAACCCCAGAGTATATGATTTCTGCTTACCTCAGCTATTTTACTGAATGTCTCCATTTAGCATCAAACAAAATCATTGGGACAGGGAAATAATGAGTCACACTTTTCTATGTATTTCCTCATTCCATTTCATATACATCTGGGTATACACCAACATCAGCTGAAGGATTGTACTGTACTTTGCTTTTATTATTGACAAATATGTTGAAAATACTGAGCATTGAAATCCCTGAGAGTAGGAGAACACTAATAGCCAAAGAACAACTTACATGTTTGCAATACAAAAGAGGGATATATTGATTTTTCAGAGTTGACCCAAATTAATAGTGCCAGCAAATAAGGAGACACCATCAATTTTTTGTTCAGCTTTAGAAATACTGGTGTTATGAAAAACAGAGTTGCCTAAATAGGGTGAAAGAAAATGCACACATGCAGAAAACTGCACAATCAAGCATTAGCAACTACGAAGTACTGCAGCTGTATAATTGTTTAAAATAATCCTATTTTGGTAAAACAGGATAAAATAGGAGGAAGAAATAAAATCAACTAATTAACTGGGAATCTTTTTGTAAGGAAAAAAGTGTGTATGTATTATTTTTGGCATAGTACACAGCAAGATGAAAAAAAAATTAATCTGCAAATCTGACATTAGCTTTGACATCAGTCTAAATGCCAGCTTAGAAGTACCAACCTTTCAATGGTACTCAAAGGGATATGTGAACTCCTTCCAGTCATGTTTTTAAAAATCCGATGTTTAGCTGGATGAGTCAAAAAAAGGGTTTTCAGATCTGCTAGATACCTGCATGTTCTGCATGTTATTACCACTCCAAGCCTTTAGTTTCTATACATTTCCTATTTCTAAACATCCCGTCTCATTCATACACCAAAACAGTCTTTTTTTTATTGTGCACAAGGTGAAAGTAGATGATCGTACATAGGATGCAGCCCAGAAAATCAGAGGATCTATTCTTAGTTCCTCAATTAGATTAGCTTCATATATGAAGCTTGGTCATACATGGTTTGAAATTCTATGTTCATAGCAAAACATCCCAGTACATAAGCCCATTCAGTGCCATACCTCAGCATAAACTTTGGATTTCATGTGCCATCTAAAAGATGAGGTTAAGGAATTTGGTCTTTGAAAATCTCAGTAATAGCCCTTCCACCAGAAGTGAAGTTTCTCACAAGTCATGCTTTTTAGGAGCTATCCCCAAAAGTGGGAAGTTCCCCATTTCTATCTTTACATTTTAATTTGTTGATGTTATGGATGGCTCTGCAAAAGAAAATGCAATACAGTTTAACATTCTGTGATATAAAGTCTGCACTTAAATAGGAGTAGAAAAAAAAAACAGAAGTTATCGCCTTCTATTATAGTGTAACCAATGTCCAAGGCAAGAAGATATAAAATCAAAATGGAAATTTTTAAAAATTATTATTTTCATCATAAAACTTTGATTCAGCAGGCAGCAAGATGATTTTAACTGATGTATGCTTTCTCCTTCTTTGCATTAGATCTGAATTATATTGATGAGACGTTTTGGAATATCTGTTTCAGAAAAATAAGAAGGATATTAATTTCTTGAAATATCTCTGGTAAATAAAAGTATGTATTAACCTTCCACTGACATATGAAATGCTTCATAAGACAGTATGGAATCTGACTGAAGAGTACAGGTTTGCATTTTGGAAAAAGGTACTTTTGTATTTTAGTCACTCGAATCAGGTATAGATCTAACTGTAAATCTGTGAAATATAAGTGTAACTTCAACATCCACAGGTAACTACAATAAATTCGAAAACATTCTACTGTTTGCTTTAATAAAAAGACTAATAATGGCAGTAAACAAAAGTGCTTTCTTTTAATACATAAAAAATTTATCATGTGAACTTACAGTTTGAGACAAGCCATATGCCTTGACAAGTATTTCTATTCTATAATACAGTGTGTGTAAGGCAGTGTAATGCCTTCCTACCCCTCTGTGACTTGCTATATGGTTCTTCAGACATCCATTCTGCAAAATATATAGATTAGGAGAGTATGAGAAACCCTTAAATATGTCTGGAAAACAAAACAAAACAAACAAACATGCTTTATTAAGAAAAAAATGCTGGAATTGAAAAGATCAAAGAAAATGGGAATAAATACTAAAATTACTATATTGTCTAAATATTAGTGGGGAAATATGTAGAAAATTTTTTCCAATATATTTTTTAGATAAGAATAACTCTAGTTATCCAAAGCTTAAACAATGAATGTGATTGGAAAACTAACCTTTACAAAAAGTAACCTAGCTTCTTGCTTCCACAATACTACTCTTCCAAGGGTGAGAGTTCCCAAACACTTTTCTGGAATGACATGAAAGAAACACCTTATCTGACATTTGTCATCATTGAAAAATTATATCCTACTCCAAAAATTAGTCAGACAAATCTGTCAAGATCATTTGAAAATCTTTTGTCTTTATTTGTTTTATTTTTTTTTCAGCCCAAATAAGAACTATATTTGAAACAAAAACATAGTGAATCCATAATAAGTCACTGATGGAAGTGCAACTATTGGTTCCTAGTTCTGATGTCTGGAAATCTTTGAGTTTACATTAGAAAAAAAAAATCTTTCTTGTCAAAGCTGCTCTCTAACCACTCATATTCACACATGACTACATACACAACTATAATCATGGTTTTGTTCTTATATCCTTTATTATCAGGATATTTTAATAAACATATAATGAGCTACTGAAATGGAAGTTAAGCATAATTTCATGTGAAGAATCACATTTGAGGGAGCAGTTAGTGTGTCAGCGATTCATTTTTCTTTATAAATGAACATTTTATGTCATTTCTTGTGACAGAAAATGGGTATAAGTCATACATCAACAGACAAAAATACGTTATGAGTAGCTATTCAAAAGTGAATAAAAGGCTTATGCTCAGAAAGATGAACAAATGTCTAGGGGTTGTTAAAGCACAGGAACCAATATGCCTTTCTCCTTATTCAACCACGAAACTGACAAACCTGCGTGTTTTGAAATTCAGATTTAACTTACTTTCTTCACATAAAAGATGTACACCATTTAGTTAAGCATGTTTGAACTTGCTAATTCTTTTTCTGCACAACTTCTTACTTTCCTACTTACTTCTTACTGCATAGTAACTATCTCATAAGCATTTATTTTAGCCCTTATTCTTGTGCGTAGATTTTTCTTTTCCTGATTTTTCTAAATTAATATTCTCTACACTTTCTACATAACTGAAACATCTTAGAGATTTCTAAGACAGTGAATTATGTTTTTTCAGTTCTCTTAAGAAAGACAGTCCTACAGCTACAACCTAGACTTTAATGATATTTTCACAGAATCATAGAATAGTGGCAAAGAACTTCTCTAGTCCAGCTCCCCTGCTCGAAGCAGGGCCAGCTCAGGATTGTGTCCAGTTGGGTTTTAACCATCTCTAAGGATGGATACCCCTCAACAACTCCTTGAAACCTGTTCCATCATGCAATTACTCTCACAGTTGGTCAAAACAAAACATTAATTTATTATTATTTTTAATGGTGTTGGTGTGTTATATTCATGCAAAATTTTTGGTGTTTCAATTTGTGTCCTTTAATTCCTTCTTTGTCACTGGGCACCATTACAACCTAATCTCCAATTCATTACACAATTAGGTCCAACAGAGGAAGAGGAAAATAAGGATGAAAGGTCTATTAGCATGTTCTGCCAGGAAAAAATAGAAAGACTCAGATTACTTAACCTAAAGTAGAAAAGACTACAGATGAGAGACAACTGCAAGATTGTCTTTGTGATGCAAGAACTCAATCGTTCTTTGTGACGGTGGCAGGCAGAATTGGAGAAAACACATTGCTGTAAGGAAGATAAAGATTCAAAGTAAGGAAAAATGTGCCCTTTGAAAAAGTAGGGGAGCATGTGAATTTCAATCTCCAAAACTAGAAAAAGACAGATATATATTAGGGATGACATAAATATGGATTTTCTTTTGATCAGACAATAAATGACCTCTCAAGATCCACGCAGTTCTATGAGTCTATAATATTAGAACTGCATAAATAAGCATTTACAAATTATACATGGTTTTATATTGTTGATATTTCTGAAATTATTTTTAAATCAGTAAATGTTAACTTCCCTCTTGACAAGAATGCAATACATATTTTAAGCAATGAAAAAGCAAAAATTAATGTGGATTAGAGTGAGAAGCAAAACTGCATAAAATTCTAGATAGTACTTTATATTATGTTTTTATTCTTAAAAGGTGAACTAGAATTAAATTACTCCTGAGGAAGATATTAATAACTGGAATCAGTTGTTTCTTACAGAATTAAAACAGCGCTTCCGTGCTGCTTATGTTGAGTCAGTATTTTGGGCTTCCTTAATCTATTTCTTCCTAGATCTATGATTTATGACATCTGAGCACTGACCTTTAAATTTCTGCCCTAACAAGCAAGCTTATTTGTACTTCTTGGTAATAAAAAAAATATGGCCTCCAGGCCAGTAAGTATTAGCCTCTTTAAGCATGCTTCATAGTCTCACACAAAATCTTCCAGAATTTGTGACAAGCAAACCTGTTTTAGGAGACCAGAAACTAGTTAGAACTCAAAGCTGACTGATACTGCAAAATGTCCCTTATTTTGCTCCTGTAAAGGCAGCAGAAAACTGCCCTTCTATATTAAACTGGATTCTGAAATGTGAAACAGCAAAGAAAAACAGATTTTTTTTCCTAACATGAATATCAAATGAGGATTTCTATTGATCCTAAGTTAAACACCACACATGTAAATTGTCTTCTACTCACAAACAGTAAATGTCAAATTTTCACTTCTTTTGTTTTGAGAAATGTGGCATTAAAGTTAAAGAAGGCCTTAATTTAGACTAAATTTGATATAGAGTTTGGACTTAAAATTGGACATTAGACCAGGAGGTTTTTTAAAAACTCTATGTAGATACAAATGAAAAGTGTATATACATGTACATTTTACTAGAAAAGAATATGAATATTTCCCCTTTAGAGGAAACTGGTTTGTACTAACTTTAGAGAACTGGTTGTACTAACATCAGATGACAGTCATTCAATTAAAAATATATCTCTAAAGTATTATAAAATTCTACTCTGATTTCAGTTACTGGAATAGTTCTGAGAGAAATCTGACTTGTATCATCATGTTATTACCAAATGTTCACTTCTGCTCTTGATTTAGAGAGGGAAAGGCTTAGTCCAGTGAGGTACAATTCAAATAAATGGGCAATTCAGAATCATAGACATGAAATCTCAAAGAGCACTGTAGCATGTAGAAAGAACTTTGGTATTAAAAAGATTTGTAACTTTAGAAAGTGAATATTTCTTCAGATATTTCCAAATCCAAGGACATAACAAAATCAGTTATAATGATGCCATGAGCGGATGTTTTCTACAACACTTGATAAAAGAAAGATTGCTGTAGGAGTTTTCAGGTATGTAAATCTGTACTACACCATCAGGGACAGGTAAGAAGCTTGTAAATATGTGCATTCCAGAAAAGTCAGTGAAACACTGCTCAGACTGACAATGAATTAGCAAGCTCATATGACTCTGGTTTCAGTTTCCCACAAGTTCAGTCAAACATGCAATATGTGTACAGTGCAGCAAGATCTTTAGAAAACAAATTATCTATCTCAACATTCAAAAATCACTTTCCTGAAAGGAAAAAAATGAATAAAAGTACTTAAAAATATAAAATAGAGGGTTTAAGGAAAAAAAAAATAGATTCAGCCAATGGCTAATTAAAATGATAGAGGCATTCGTCTGACTCACTAGTTAGTCACAGTACTCTAAGTAGTAAAAATAGTGTCTCATTAGTCTTCTAAACATTTATTCCTTATTCTACATAAAATTGATACTTAATCACTTTCCTGGTGTACAGCAAGCACGTATTACACAGGGAAAAGTTGGAGAACGGAAAGCTTATAAAATCTGTCAGTCTCTCCTACAAGTTAGGAATGATTCATTATAATGGGCCATACGCGGCAGGGTGACTCTGAATGGAAGCTTGTAATTAACTTTGCTTCATGTTTTATTGATAGCATTTGCTGTTTTCTGAGATCTGATCATACATCCTGACTAATTTGCAAACCTATGGATCACGCTGTGCTTGGATAGCCTGGCATTGGGGGGTTTATATGAAGCTAAATAGATTGTAAAGAAAGTGTATCACATCCCCTATGATTTCTATACAAATTTAGATTCTGCCTTTTTCATCATCTGTTTGATGCTGTTCTGATCTCAAAGCGCACTTTAGATTTAATATGAAACACAAAAGTTCATTTCTTCTGTATCCAACCAAGATCAGTCATAGTCACCTGATAGAGAATAGGAAAAAGTTCTTAGTTTCCATTAGTTGCAAATAAATATATGTGTCCTTTGAAATACTATAGATCTTACACTTCAAATCTGGAGTTGTGGAAGCTTTGCAATTATAAACTTGAGCAGAGATGAATGGATGTGGATGAGCCTTCTGTTACTCTGGATGCAAATCACCCACAAATTAGGTAAAATATGTAGGCTTTTTGTAATATGGGTAATTTGGCAAAGTTAAAAACAAATTTGCAAAATCCCTAAAAGACCATGGATTATTTAGGAACAGATGGTGTGAAAGGCATTTGAAATCCCTCCTGTAGACTATGTTCTACTTCATATGAAAAGAAGCTCATGGAGCAGAGTCTACCTCCAAATGGCTTTGACCCTGGTCTTCACATCTGCTATCACTTTCCTGATCAACTAATTTTTCAGTTTCATTTTCAGTATGAAACAACGGCAGTGGGATTTATTCTCAAAACGTAGAAAATGGGATGTTCTAAAAATGTAGCTTAATTCTCTTCAAATAAACTGGATTTGATTTTACTATCAGCAAGGAAGTGTGCTTATGATCCTTTAAACTCTAGTTCTGACCATGACTATTTTTTTCGCAAGTGAAGGAATTTTAGTATGATTTTAACAGCATTTCAAAATGATTGTAACATTTTCTGCTATGAAATTATACTTCCAAACTCTAATTAGTATTTCTACATCATATCTTTATGCGGCTTTTGATGAGATCCATCAAGATTCAGTGAGAATCACAGGCTTCACTGGAAAATCACATTTTTTTTCCCTTTGTCTTTCTTTTTCTGATTCCTGTGGTACATCCTCTTCATGTTTCTAAAGCTCAATAAAACCTTTTAAGCCTCAGCTACAAAACCTCAGCTTGAGGAGAATCCTCAGAGTCATGTGATGAATTAAGTAAATATTAATCAAATGTCACAATTCAATTACATAATTAAAGGCTGCACTGAAGACAAACAGGAAAGAAATTAGAAATTCAGAATCACAAATACTCCTGAATTCTGTAACTATAGAGTGCTCAAGCTTGCAAAAAATCTGTTCCTTGAACACTATTTTTCTGCCTGTGCACTTATTCAATCTTGACTTATAACGGAAGTAAAGGCTGTGTCATGGCCAAATCTAAAATTCTTGTGGTGATTTCTAATTAAAACCTAACTGAGAAAACAAGTAGTGAGGAATGGGAAGTCTTTTGTAAGAAACACACCTTACCTTTTGTTTTTTCTTTTGTTTTAGTGACAAACGAAATATGAAAATGTGGGCTGAAACACAATTCTGTATACTGGCAAGCAGAGGCATTTAAAAATGTGTGACTGGTTTAAAAACTCAGGGAATGGTTTAATGATCATGAAGGTTATAGAAAGAATTACGTTTTTGTCCTTTGTCTTCTAGTTCCAATTTTAATAGTATATTTAATTTGCATTTCCAAGCAGTATATTGCCAAAATGACAGGTAGATTTTGATGTAAACTTCTGATTGCAGGATGTTTGCCACAAAACAATGAAAACGTGATTCTTGCAATGAAATCCCCAGATGGGAAGCATTTCTGCAGTTTCATACCGGTTCCAAATCATTTTTATTGAGGTAGTACAATCATTAGGGAATTTCTCCTCTACTCTTTTCAATAAACAGTTTCTTAGTTTGACAATCTAAACTGTCTACAGTGACTTTTAATAGCTATCTATCAATAGCTTGTCTTTTCAAGCAACTTAAAAGTCACATAGGCATATATGTCACTCAGTTTGTATTGCAAATGAGTCTACAATGAGCTATAAAGCACCGAAAGTTTTCTATGACACAAAATATCTAGCACAGTAAGGTCCCAATCTAGCTTGACTAAACTATAAACTTCATGGAAGAATGATGCATTGAGTCATGGTAAGATGGTGGTCCTTTTATAATTTTACTTACCTGAAAAAAGAGCAACCAAAACCAACAAAGACAATGCAAGTTTGTTTCCACAAAGAAAAAAATAAAAATCAAAGTGAGTTCCAATTTGGGCAGTTTTGTTTGTTTTTATTTGCCTGCTTCTTGATTTTTTTGTTGAAAAAATGTTTCAAACCAGTCTAGCTCCTGAACTCTTCAAAAGCCAGCTATGAATATATACACATCTTTTGAGTTTAGCTTCATTTTAAGAAGTGAGAACACATCAGGGAGAGCAGTTACTAGCGTTGATATCTCCTATGCATCCCTTAAAATGCAAGTAACCTTTCAAAACACATCTGTACACAGCTTTTTCAGCCTTCTGATAACTCCTGCATCCCATGCAGAATTACTTTGATATCAGTCAGTTTTACAGCTTTTTCTATCCCTTCTCCAATCCCACAGCTGTTTCTGTTATACACAGAAGAAATGAGGGAAATGTTACAATCCATTCTAGTGCTACTCAATTGATGCACTGGATAATTAGCGCATGAATCATTCTCTGAGGGCAATATAAAATTACTGCAGATGTTCAGATGATATCTTGAGATCCCATCCAAACCTCAAATGGTTTTAAAATTGCCTAGGTAACATCTTTTTTTTTTTCATAGTTATTAGTCCCCTCCTTGAGAAAACTGAGGTCTCTAAATTAAAGAAATGTGGTGGATAACATGCTACTTCTGCTACCATCAGCGAAAAGGTTTTCTTCTATGAGGTTTTGTCAAATAAAAAGCTTAGTAGGCCACTAATGGCCATGACCTGTGGCAACCTTGTTTTACTGTTTAACTGAATTATTTCCTTTCCTAAAACTCCAAGTGAGCCACTGAGAATGCTAGGTCAGCATATATAGTAAACAAATCACCAATCACCCAACAACTATGGTACCATCTGCCTTCAGAATGAAAGATCTCTTCCCGAGCTTGAACTTTTGGACCTTGGATTTGACCCTGTCTGAGTTCTTGTTATGTTAACAAATGATTTTGATGATAAAACTGTGAATCTACATATGGGACTACTGAGGGAAACACATCAGTAACGAATTACTTAAATAAGTCAGGTTGTTTGACCCAACCCTATCAACTCTCTTAATGCATTTCCTTCTCACCCTTCTGTATTGTCACTGCAGTTTAATTTCTCCCCAGTCTTCCATGAATTCATTTATACAGATTGCATCAGTGCTTTTGGCAATTAATCCCACATTTTTTGCCTTCTTTGCATGAAATAACTCTGTTGGAATTCCTGTTTACTTCCAATTTCAGTTTGTTTCCACTGGTTTTTCAAACAGCAGGTTACAGTTAATTAAAATTAATCTGAAAATAGAAATAAAATGGTATAGGAAATGTCTGTAACTTGATACATTATTTTTTTCTTTACCAATGTTCTCAAACTGCATATTATTAATACAGTTGAACAAATAATTACCCTAAATCTCATATTCAGGTAATTACAAAAATAAAATGAACATCTGTTATTACAAGTGCATGATGCCAAGCCATAATATGAAGTCTAGGGGTTAACACAGGCAAATTGGACACAGTACATAAACTCAAAATAAATTATTGTATGGTAGTGTAATTACATTCCAACCATTATGTTAATTATAATATATATCAATTCAATAATTAAAGAAAACAAGCTCTTCCTCTAGTTTTCTATTCATATTCTTCTGAGTACTGATTTATTCTATGTCAGCTGGGATGGCACTGAACCATAAATCTGACAGCAGTGCACGGTGATATCATTTTTAATATGTAAAAGAAAGCTTAGTCTACACTCTAGATTTGAAAGAACTATTTTGTTAATTAATCTAGGTCAAAAGTAAACAAGATAGAGCTAAACAGGGCATAGAAATTCCACTTGCTGATTGTCCAAATAATTATATTAAACATGTATTACCTTAGAGATACTGATCTAAATTATTTCTTTAAAATGTCTTCATGGCAAAATTAAATTAGAATGAGAATATTCTCTAAGTACAGGCTATATTAGCAGAGAACAGAGAACCTAATCACAAAAGTATGTGGTTGAAGATACTTTATGATACTTTATCTTCCTTCATTAAAATTTGATATTTCCAGTATCTGCCGGACACAGGTTTTTAAGAAAACTTCAGATACTGACACGTAGGCAACGTAATCTGACACATCTATACAGTGATATCTCTTGGCTGCGAGGTGGGTTTCTGAGTTTTTTGTTGGTTTGTTTGTTTGTTACTCCTGTTAAATGATGATAATGGTGTTTAGTAACCTATGAAGTGTTTTACTGTATATCAAAGGTCCACAAAGCAAAAAGTTATTCTGATTGCAGCCACTGGTGGCCAGTGTGGAATTCATGTACTAGACGTGTTCTCACAAAGCTCTTCTGAGAGCCCTTTCCCGTTGATTTCTCTGCTAAGGGACACGGACATGTACCAAGCCCTGGCCTGAGGTTAAGCTGACTGAAGAGAATAGAAGAAACAACTGTGAATAAAAGCTGAATATAACAAATATCAAAGCAAGAATTTGACAGAAGTTGCAGACCAAGCCATGAAGAATCAAGCATTACAGATGATTAAGGGACAGGAGGTATTTCACAGATAACTAACAGGCAGCACTGGAGTCTTATAGTACTGGAATTACTGTTGAGAAAACTCATAGTATATACTATGGCATACAGCTGCAAGTAAACCCAAACTACAGTTTCTGCTAACATAAAGAAAAGGACTTGTACCTCAGCAATGCCATTGGTTTTGATAATGCGTACCACATTAATCAGTGGAGGTGCAGGGGGTGGTATGAACAATATTCAGCTTGCCATAGATAAATGGATATTTGTAGCAGGACTGGGATTGCATGGGTCAAGCTGTGGTAAAGCTGAATAGAGCATCAAAATCAAACTAAACAGCTTTGAAATTGTCCATGCCCAAAATCTAAAAAAGTTTACCTCTGATGGCTCCAGGAGTACTCTCTCTGTATTGTTTGAATGGCTTATGCATGCTAAGACAGATGTGTTTCACAAGGCAAGTACTATTCATAATGGTAATGAATTCAGTTATTTTGGGCAAGAGGAAATGAATAAAGTGTAGTGTGGAGAAGTGACATTCCAGTTCCCCTGCTCCCTTGGACAGTGCTAACAGAACTGTAGCACAGATAGGCCAAATACCTGACTTCGTTTTACATGCATGGTGTGTTTCACCTTGATTGTCTTCCAGTACTAAACATAAGAGATTTTTCAGTTTTACTGCAAAACTCTGTATGTGTAGTATGTTATGCTACTTAACCTACCTGCTACATCAAGCAGGTAGTAAAGTAATCTTCTTGAATTTAATCTCATTTTATTTATTTGTAAGCTAGATGACCTAATCATTAATATAGCAAGAAGCAGAAGAACATTAGATTTTATACATACTGTGTATCCATTTTGTAATATGTAACTAAATTGTAGACTGCATTTGTTTTATGTCAGCCACAGGAAAAGTCTCTAGCAGTGAGGATGCACCCGGGGTGAGAGAGAATCAAATCAAAGAATATTTAAGCAAAACATAGGCCCTGGTGGTATGCACCCACAAATGCTGAGTATCAATCATGATAGCTAGAAGCATTCAGAGACTGCAGGGAAGCAAATGTCTCTCCTAGTCAGGAGAAGATGACCTTGCGGTGGGAATTTCATCAATGTCTACAACTACCTGAAGGGAGAGTGCAAGAAGGATAGAGCCTTTTTCAGAGGTGCCAAGTTGCAGGACAAGGGGCAATGAACAAAAACTGAAGGTTTCTTCTGAACATAAAGAAGCACTTTTTAAACTGTGTGTGTAACTGGGCAATGGTACAGGTTGCCCAGAGAGGTTGTGAACTCTCTTTCTTGGAGATCTTCAAAAGCCACCTGGACATGGTCCTCAGCAACCTACTCCAGGTGTTACCTGCTTACGCAGAGAGTTGGATGAGATGGACCCAGATGTCTTCCTGCCAACTGTCTTTCAAGAGTAGAAGAAACATGAGCTGAAGACCATATGCATTATTCTGGTAACTTGCAGCCTGCTTCTTGCAGTCCTTCCCCTTATATGAATTCATAACATGGCCCAGTCACTGCAGGACAAAACGTTAATCCAGAAAAATTTTATATATGTCTCTATAGGTTATCTTGCCAGAAAGGTTAGAAACACTGATTCACTTCTTAACTTAAGAGAGAATTTCATGTGCAATAGCATTGAAAGTTTCACTAAAGCTATAACATTATTTGCTTATTCCTTTTGTCCTATAACATGCTAGGTTAAAGACACAATCGTATTTGATTGACAGGATTTGTTTTGACATAAGTTCTTTCTCAGTGCATTATTAATATTTATATGAACTGTACTGAAAAAAAAATCTAATTCATTAGTGACTCAGATTCATCTCCTACAGGCAATAAAATACTGAAAATATATTTGCAACATTTGACGTTATTTTAAGAACCTTCACAAATAATTTCTTCAAACCTTTCTAATAAAAATGACATTCTGTTTGCCTAAATGACTGAAATATTTCTTAATTTACATCAGCAACTTTTTTACATAATGAAGGATATAACTGAGCAGTCAACAAAACACTCTAATTAGAATCTGTTTCAAATGATAAAGAATGTGAAGACATTCAAAATTCTTAATGATACTCAGATATTGAATGCTGCACAGTATAAAAAAAATATGAAAAAGGAAATGTCTTTAAGTTACTCCTTTTCTAAATCTGGGTCACTGAATGTCCAAGATTACTGCATTTTCTTAGAAACTTTTTTTTTTTCCTCAGAAGCTCAAGTGTTCTGACAGCCACTATATTTTCACTAATCTGAATTAGCTGCACAAAAACTAAGAACTTCATCCATTTGCCTATCAGAAGTGTCTGCATCACTATTTTTCTTCTACTATCCTAGTATACTGCTTGGCCTCTGCTGATAGTCCAGGAATCTGAACTTCCATACACCTCCTATTATATGCCAGTCCTATATTCGACTAAGATATCTTAGTGCATGTCAAATAATACAAGTTGCTTATGTTTAGACTACCAAATGAAGTCTGAAGCATAACTTATTTTGCTGAATTATTTTATTCTTACTAAAATATAGATGGATTAAAATCTATATTTAAGATTATATGGGGAAAAAAAATAATATTTTCTATTTGAGGAGGTTTCAATTCCAATTTCATTTTTAACTTGAAGATATTTCCCTAACAGTGCAAGGTGGTTTCCAGGAAATTAAGCCTCTTTATCAATAACTGTGCGTCACAATTCAGGATCACAATTCAACAAAAGCAATTGAATAAAGTGGCATTCAATTTCTTCACTTAAGGATGTATTTTTTGAATTTGCTCAGCTGAATGCAATTGTAGTGCCAGTCTTTGTTTGACAAGATAACACATATTACTTTGTAGTTCTATTACAACTTTACTATTTTCTTCTTGTCTGGTAGTACTGAAGACTTAGGACAAATATCATCATCAGTCTTGTTCACGATCACGAACTTTTGAAAAGCATTGAACGCTTAGTGGTGACATAAAGAATACTGTTATTATTTGGACTTTAAAAAAATCTTTTTCCAATTAAGCAATCTAAAATATATGAAAACACTTCTTAACCCTCTCATATTTCAATGTGTACAAAAATACTGCAAAAAGGTGAATCAAAACATGTTGTCGGTGTGTCATTGTCAATAATGACGATATTATAGAAATAAAACCAAGTGGAACAAAAGAACAGCTTGTTTCCAAGAATATGGTACAGAATATGGCACATATTAGGAGTGAGATTTCATTCCTAAGATGCTTGATAAAAGTTAATAACGAAGAAAGTCATATTTCAGTTTCTGTTGTAGAAAATGAAACAGAAGATTCAATAATATAACAAGGAAAGATCATTCAGCACTTGCTATAATAAATTTCCTTTCTGAATCAACCATTCTTTATTTCTTTTTAACACTCTAAAGTACATCATATTAATGTTTTATTTATTTGATCACTGATTTCTTCAGAAAAAAGTATAAGATCAAACAACTAATGATCATTCCCCCAGTTGAAGAGATTAGGCTGCTTTATTTACACTGTCACTAGAGTTAGTTTTCAGTAAGGATCTTGACTTACATTCTTCAACAGAGTATTTCAGATGCCAGCTGAAAAATCTCTCCTAAATTAAATGTATAAGTACCTTTGAAGGTCTGCAGAGGAGTAATCATTCCACTTATAGTTAGGTTGCAGTTAGCCAAAGAGCCTTTGGTGTTCTCTGAAGTTTAAACTGGCTCTTTAGGAAACTAAAGTACTTATTTTTAGGGGTCCAACTTACCCAGACTCAATCCCAGACCAGGTTTTTCTTAGATGTGGCAGGAAAACTAGTTTCTGACATTTTGATTATCTTGGAAAATAGTTGCTTTTTCAATTCACTCATACAACTTTCTTGAGCTTTTCCTTCTTTCTCTGAAAAGAGAAGAACATAAATTAGATAGCAGAAATTTATTATGTTGGTTTTCCACTCTTTGCATCATAACTACACAGATTTACCAATTATTACTAGTAATAACTTCACTACCAAATAGACAAATAATCTCTGCAGTTACTAAACAGAGTCAAAGTACATTATCTGACAAATCTTTAACCCTCACATTTACTGTTAGGTCCTGGGTATCAAGTTGGCTCTGATGTTGAAGAACTCTAAGCACTGACACTGGAAAACTGTATTCCTCCTGGACTGGTAGGAGATGACAAAGGATTCCATTTGCTCTCAGTAAGTTTGTCCTTGCTTCAGCTGGGATAGAGTTGATTTTCTTTCTTCTGTCTTTCATAGTCAGACCAGTCACCCTTGGGGTACTCAGTGCCCTGACCTAGAAGATAGAGATAGGGAGCAGAATATACCCCTCCACAGTTCAGGGAAATAGTTAGTGACCTGCTGCTGCTGCATGGCTTGTGAAAAGGCCAGATGAGATACACCCGTGGGTATCGTGGGAGCTGAAGAACATGATTGCCCAGCTCCCTTCTGTCTTTTTTCAGCAGTCCTGGTCAAATGGGGAGGTCCTAGATGACTGGAGACTTGCTAACATGACACCCATCTACAGGAAGGATCAGAAAAAGGATCTGGGGAACTACAGGACTTCCAGTCTGATCTTGGCATTAGGGAAGACCATGGAACAGATATCTTGAGTGAGATCGCACTGCATGTGTGGGAGAACCAGAGGATCAGGCCCAGCCAGTATGTGTTCATTAAATGCATGACTGGTCCTGCTTGACCAACCTCGCCTCCTTCTGTGATAAAGTGACCATCCTGGAGGAAGAGAGAAAGGCTGTTAATGTAGTTTACTTTTAATAAAGCCGTTATCTTTATTAAAAGTAGCTTTATTAGTCTCCTACAGCATTCTTCTGCAGAAGCTGGCAGTCCATGTCTTAGACAAGTGTAAAATTTTAAAACTATTCAGAGCAATGTCCTGTATAAAAGTGCTCAACATTTCTCCCTGCAGCAGTCTCTTTCCACACAAACCACAGGAAATCAGAAGGTAATTAGTCCAGCAGATAAAGGTTAACATTTGTACATCATGAGACCCATCATTTTGTTACTGATATTTGATTGGAGTTTGAATGGTCCACACTGTCCTGCACTAGATACACCAGATAACTTTGTCAAGGATTCAAGGTTGGGGGGAGGAGGGGGGGAAATGTTTTCTAAAAAGAACAGTGTCAGATAGAAATGTATTGGCTTATTATTTTCTGCAAATATAATTCTGAGATTCTGATCTTTTGAAGTTATGCCTATTCTTGGAAGACTTGGACTATTAGGTCTTCATGATGCAATCAAAAGTGACTGTATGAAAACACAATGTACATGTTCTTTATGGGAGACTGCACTGTCTTTTCATGTCATGTTTTGTTTTGTGTTGTTGTTTCGGTTAGTTTCGCTGATTTTTTTTCCCTTTGGATATTTTATCTAGTGTTAAATAAAAACAACTATGAAACACTCATTTTGCCCCAGGATCTCTATCACACATATATGTCCACTCTATTTTGGTTGGTTGGTTTTGTGTTGGTTATTTTTTTGTTGTTGTTATTTGGTTGGTTGGTTGTTTTGGTTTGTAGTTGTTTGGGTTTTTTTTGCGGGGGGGGGGGGGGGCGGGCCCAGGAGGGGGGGGTGAGGGAAAAGGTTGGGCTTTTTTTTGTTAATGTGCTCTATTCAAGCATTACCACTACTTTGCTTTTACAAATGATTTGTGTTATGAGAGATGTCATTAGAAAAGAGAGCAATATTTGATGTTAGCTGTGTCATTAAGATCTATAGTGGAACATTAATTATTGATTTTTGCCTGAAAAGCATCAGAATGTTGTATTAGAGCTGCAATGAACTGTTCACCTTACATGCATTCAACAGACCTGTGACATTCAAAGGTGTAGTAGTTTTGCTACTACATTCAGTATACTCTAAAGGCTGCAACAGAATTGTAAACAGAGACAAAGTTGCCCAATGGTAGGATGTTTAACTCCAACATTTTTGTTGGGCAGTATATTACTGAACTCATTCTCAGATATTTAGTCCCTATTCCATTTTCTGCATTCCCTCCCTTTCTGCAAACCATGCTTTAAGTCATAAGGTTCTCATATACGGTATATTAGTCTTTTTAATTGAGTAGTTCTTCTGGTATCTTGCAAGCATGAAAGAGCCTTGAAGGTAAACGCATGGATTTGCAGGCAAGTATCTCTCTCCCTGGTAGGTGTTCTATCACAAGCATATAGTGGTTTTATTTCTGTAATAGAAGATAGAAGACTACTCAAAATTTCACACTGGGAGAAAGTACGGCCTCCTCCTGCTGCAGAGCCAAAAGCAAAGGCCCTCTCCTTAGTTTTGCAGGAATTTTGACGTTGCCTTCATTAATCTGAGCTACTGAAGAGTTACGGCCCTGCTGGTAAACTCTCCTGTGCATTGTCATATCACATGATGCTACACAGCACAGTTATCAGTCCTTAGATACTATTATTCGTAATGCCTTATTTTTAGAATAGTGACTGACATGGTAGAACTAGAAAAATACTTTAGGTGGATATCTTTAATCACCTGTGACCAGAGACAGTTTTGTTAAACTCCCCTTCCTTCACCACATTCAGTGTAACAAAATGCTGACCAACTTTTCTCTTACAAAAAGTGCAGAATATTCAATTCTGTCTTACTGTGTTTGTGCTGACTTTGAGAGAGCACCTTTCCACTTCTGGCCATTCTTATACCTAACACACTACTGACTGTACTCTTCACATTCACAAAATAGTGTAGAAAGCTAATTTTTCAAACAACACTTTTCTTACTGTAATTGCTTTTTGTCTGTCTTTTTTCCTCTTGTTGATGACCATTAAAGGTGGACTGATTGACTGTTGCAGAGATATTGGTCAAAACTTGCTCTAGAGATGACAGCTTGATCACTCTGTGGGGGCCTGAGCATGTGAGGAATCAGTCCATGGAGCTAGTGGATCAGCTCTATTTATGCTATCATTCTCAAATTACAACTGATCTGATTGAGAAACCACTGCTATTGCAAATGCTTTCAGATTTTCAGACTGTAACAGCAGACAGTACTAGTGAATCTAGTTCTGATAATGTTCCAGGATGAAAACATCTGTATTAGACTGAGATTCTTTCAGAATCATCATGACTGCTGGGTAAGGACTAGGTACATTTTTGCTCCATAGGTTCGCCAAGAGAGCAAGAATTAAAAACAGGAAGTGATTTGAAGATCCTCGGATCCTAAAATATATGGATAATTATATGAGGTTTCAGCAATATGAGATTTTGAATAATCTGAACCAACTGCATCACAACAGAAAAACAGAACAGATGAATTCCTTAGGTGAAACTGTGTTCTGCCACTGTAGTTATGTTGGTATAGATATAAAATCAGACTGCCTGACAGATAATGCATTGACAAAATCTCTAGAATGGCTACAGCTAGGGTAGCAAACAAGAGCATTTTCTCAGATTAGCCTAGGATGTGAAAAATATAGCATGGTCTTATGAGCAAAGGTCTCATTTTGCCACATATAAATGATCTCAGAGGGGGTGTTCTGTCAACATGGGTAAACATGGTATATGGGAGTAAAGTCTGAGATATAGATACAGATGGGTTAAACAACTTGCTCATAACCATAGAGAGAGCATGAAAGGGGAAGGGACTGGTAAAAATCTAGAATTCATCAGACTGGAAGCAAAACATAGAAGATTTAAAGGGACCTTCCTGCTACTGTACACCATGTCCCATATTTAATTTCATGATCTCGAATATCATCCACAGCTCACATATTTGTACCATTAAGTACAGCAAGATAAGCTTGTTATTACTTTCTTTCTACTTTCTTCTATTTTAACTTTGTAAAATATCAAAACTACCCGAATACCGAGAATTTCACAGAAGTTATTTCAAAATTAGAGGTATACAATAGCTACTGCACAGAAAGCAGAATTCATTTGCAAGAATTTAAATCTCCCATCTGTAAATGGACAGTTAAATCAGCTCAACCTGCAAGAAGCCAACAGTCTTCTGATGACTGTTCACTGCACTGTGTAAAACTACTCTAATTCAGTGTTGGACAATACCCAAATAAAAATATACATCTTCCACTTCTCAGTGAGTGACACATGTACTGATGGTATCAGCATCGGATCTCATGGTCCCTTAGACAGCTCCTCCAGCATTTGGTCTTTTGCCTAGTGAGACTGATAGGCATCAAAGTTGGAACAATTCAGCTATGTCCCCATTACTCTCTGCAATTTTGGCCACGCTAAGCCTTACTGCCTTCATTGGAGCTCTGTTTAAAATTGAGGCTTACCCATACGAAACATGTTAAGTGGAGAGGCATTGTTTTGCAATTCAGACCTAGTCTATCATACCCAGTTCATAGTTGTACTCCGAAGGAAACAACTATTCAAGTAAGGATGGTGCATCTGAAAAAATAAATTGTAGAGAAGTGTATCTAATTACTGGGCAGTCTGCCATAAGTTGGACAAATTTCTACTCCTGTGCTTGTTGCCCCTGGTTGTGCTCAGAAACTGGGATTTGTAATACCAAACCACTCTAACATTAAAAAAAAAAAAAAAAAAAAAAAAAAAATTCTGTGTTTCTACAAGCCTAGAAAAATCTCTGATCTTTTCTCAATTTTACCATTATTCAGTTGTTAGAATAAATCACAGTTAACATTTCAGATTTTCCATGTAAGCATCAAAAAACAAGGGATCAATAAAACCTCAGTATAAAATTGAATATACACACTATCTGCGCTTAGTAGCCTAACATTTAATAATGATGCCTGGCTCTTTTCCTGTACTTAATAATACTGGTAGAATATTGGAAAATAAATGTAAATTTTTAAAAATCTTCACTACTTCATATCTATTTGTGGAACCAGAACAAGTGTTAAATATGATGAATTTTAGAAATACATTTGTCAATGCAGCATGCAGGTAGAAATAATGCTGCCAACTTTTCTTCCATTGTAGCAAATGTCATGTATTTTCTCAAAAAATACAAAGAGTGTCATAGGACCATTCCCCATAAAAGAAAAAATAAAAATAATTCATAATTTAAAAGTCTCTAAAAAAGTATCGTCCATAGTCCCTCTAAAATGAGAAGGCTTACACTTATACTAATATTTGAACCTTTTATTTTTGCATAATATGTCCTAAACTTCTAATCTAGTTTATAAACAATTTTGTTCCCACTGTATTTAATCTGCCTTCAAGCAAGAGGTATTCATTATAATCAAAACATATTTATTTTACTAGAATTTTTTTGTTTACTAGAATTTAAAATGTAAACAGCACCTTAACGACACTACTGCTGCTTTTGTTCTGTAGCAAATAGTAACTTATAGATGTCTTTAGATTTTTGAATTCTAGAGTCATAGTGGCCTCTATTGTTGTCATATTAGAATAGCATGTAAGTAGGTTGCTCCAAAAGTAATGCCCTCAGATTATTTCCATGTAAATTACAACAGATATAAAGAGCACAATAAGACTATTTGATAAGAGTAAATTTTCAGCTACAAAACACCATTTTTCAACATAGTCACCAGCAGGTGACACATACAGGGCTTTGCATTTAGCATAGTTTCACTGAGGCCAGATTGTGCCTCATCAGTCTGGTGGCCTTTTATGATGGAATGACAGTATTGTTGGACTAAGAAATGGTAACTGATGTCATCTGTCTGCATTTGTGCAAGGCTTTTGACATGGTCTCCCATCATATACTTATCTTTAAATTGGAGAGAGATGAACTTACAGGGTTGAGTGTACAGGGGTTAAAGAATTGGCTGGATGATGGTAACCAGAGGGTTGTTGTCAATGGCTCTAAATCCAGGTGGAAGCCAGTCCTAAGCAGTGACCCCCAGGGGTCCGTCTTGGGACCTATGCACATCTTTATCAACAACTATAGGATTGAGTGTATCCTCAGCAAGTTTGCTAATGATATTATGCTGCATGATGCAGTCAATCATCCAGAGGAATTTGGAAGGCTTGAAAACTGAGCCCATGAGAACTTAATGAGGTCCGATAATGCCAAGTGCAAAGGTTGGGTTGGGGCAATCTGTGATATAAGTACAAGCTGCGTGAAGAACTCATTGAGAGAAACCATGTGGAGAGGGACTTGGGAGTCCTGGTGGACAAAAAGCTGGAAATGAGACAGAAATGTGCACTTGCAGCCCAAAAGGCCAGTGGTACCCTGGGCTGCATCAAAAGAGGGGGGGCCAGCAGGGAAAGGGAGATGACTGTATTCCTCTACTTAGCTGCTGTGGGCTTTATCTGAAGTATTTTGTCCAGGCCTCATGCCCTCAGTACAAGAAGATGTGGAGCTGATCGAGCAGATTCAAAGGAGGGCCATGAAGATGATTACAGGGTGTCATGGTTTTGTGATTTTTGGCTTTTGGTATTCCACATCATAACATCATGTGGGGCACTGGGACTTTAACTGTCAATGCTCAAGTCCTGGGTACCTGCCCTGAAGAGAAGAAGAACTACATTCCCCAGGGGACCTTGCGGTCAGGGAGAGGAGGTTTAACTCCTGGCAAGGTCACCTGATGTGTTCTTTTCTCGCCTGCCCTTCGTCGTGGACACTGCTCCCGTCTCCCTGCTGCTCAACTGGACTGAGCATCTCACTTCAGCATTGTGGTGAGGCCTATCCACCTTTCGGACATTCTCTCTCTCTCATTATATTTGATTTATTAGCTTCAATTCTGATTATATTGTATTATAGTGTGTTATCTTGCATTCCGATAATATACTTAGTAAATTAGTTTGTTTCTCCTCAGATCGGTGCCGCTGTTTTTAATTATTTTGGGGTCCCCTGTTTCCTTTTTCCGGAGGTGCGGATCTGCAGATCCCTCCGCCCCGCTCGTCACGGAACCGGGCTGAACCAGCCCGTAAACCATTGACACAGGGCTGAAACATCTCTCCTACGATGAAATGTTGGAACATTTTAGCCTGGAGAAGGCTCTGGGGAGACCTCATTGTGGTCTTCCAATACTTGAAAAGAGATTAGAAGTAGGAGGGGGACTGATCTTTTATGCATGAAGATAGTGATAGGACATGGGGGAATGGATTTAAACTGCAAGAGGGAAAGCTTAGGTATGATATTAGAAAGAAATTCTCCACCCAAAGAGTGGTGAGGCACTGGCACAGGTTGCCCAGAGAAGTGGATGTCTCACCCCTGGAGATGCTCAAGGCCAGGACTGATGGGTTCCTGGGCAGTCTGATCTAGTAGTTGGCAACCCTGCTGACAGCAGGAGGATTGGAACTGGATGATCTTTGAGTTCCCTTCCAATCCAAGCCATTCTATGATTCTGTGATTTTTGCCAGCAATGAACAAGAGTCTGCATGCATCACTTTTAAAAACCTGCACTAGTGAAGGTGACACACTGTTGCTGACACCACTGCTGAAATGCACCACTGCTGAAATGCCTTACTATACTAACATGCGCTGTTCAGTCTGCACAAACATTCAGCAAGCGTTAATCAATACCAGTGGTTGCCATTTTATATTTTTTTTCACGTGGAGTTCAATGACACACCTTTTCTTCAAACAGAATTCCATGCGTCATGGTTTTATGATTTTTGGTTATCAGTATTCCACATCATAACATCATATAGTGCACTGGGAGTTAAAGTTTTAATGATCCAGTTCCAGGTATCTGTCCCAGAAGAGAAGAACTACATACCCCAGAGGTCTTTGCTGTCAAAGAGGAATCCCTGGCAAGATCACCTGACATCTCTTTTCCCTTTTTCGGTCTCCTCCCTTCTGCTCATCCCGACCGCACGCAAGGCCTCAGCGTTAGTGTAAGAACTTCCATTTTTTCAGACACTCTCTCATTCTACTTGATTTATTAGCTGCAATTCTAATTGTATTGTATTATATCGTTTTATAGCGTGTCATCTTGTATTCCGATATCTTACTTAGCAAACTTGTTTCTCCCCAGATTGTTGCTGCTGTTTTGTCTTGGGCCCATCTTTCTACACTTTTTTCCCTTATCCCTTTCCAGGGCACAGATCCGTGGGTCCCTCCACTCCACTAGTCACAGAACCAGGCCAAATCAGTGCATAAATGATTGACACCATGTCAGAAACCATGTCAGTTTTGTCAAATTACCCCTTTGCTGCCATTTGTCACATGGCAACAAAATGTAATGGAATATTGATGGGAAAGTTCAACATCTACTGCCATGTCACCAACGTTCTCCTCTGATGTCGTGAGCCCACAGAATAAAATAGGAGACATTAGTTCCGGAGCAGCACTTGTACCTCCGGTGTAGTAAATATACTACCTTTAGATGTTTTTCATTCTTTGAACATATGTAACAATTGTTCTTGCAAATTAAACCACCATCAACCATCTCCAACTGACAGACAAATCTTCTAAGAAATAATGTGATCCATCGAACAGTAAGTGAAACCAAACACTGTTTGGAAAGTAAGAGTAGTATGGAAGGCCCACATAATTTTCTCAGCATGTTGAGAATATTAGGAAAGTCACAGAAACTATTTTTCTCTCCTATAATGAGATCATCTATTGCGTGAAGATAAAAGATGGAACTGCATACAACTTTGGTCATCAACAAATATAGATTAGACCTGTTTTCACTCTAGCTTTTCCAATGCACTGAAGGCATTAATGCGGGAAAAAAAGAAAGATCCTTTTTTCCAAGTACCGTTGAACTCAGTTTAAAATACACAGCATGAGACTATTTTTGAGACTACCTCTCTCTTTGTCTTCGTTACTATTCAAAAGTTCTCAATAGTTCATTTAGATGATATTGCTAATTTTTAGATGAAGTCAGGATGAATGTCACCATAACCTATTAAATCTGAAGCCAGTTAACAGAAAACAACATAGTAATTACTTCATAATAGTTATAGATGCTATTTATATCAACTTTTCATGTATCAGAATGAGCTTTTAATCACAAAAAACTTGAGTATTAAAATTATCTATTTTTAACCTTTTTTTTTCCCCAATACTATCAGGAGAGAATTCAGTGAGGCACTACATTTCAATTTTATGAATTACTGAAGTCTGCTATTAGATATGCTGTTGAGAATAGACTAAAACTCAATTCCCTTGTTCCCTGTCCACTCAGGAAACATGACTGATTTTCCTAATTCTCACTATTATAATGTGATTTATATTCCTTTATATTCCAACAACATATGGCAAAATTATTTCCTTTAACAATTTTCGAGCCAAAAACAATCTCCTTTACTATACTGTTGAACATGTGAAAAAGAAAGGAGTCTTTTGCACAGAAGAACGAGACTTGTCCAGATACATGTTTAAGATTTCATATTGTACAGATAAATATCATTAATATTCTGAGGAAAAATAAGTATGAAATAATAGAATAAATGAAGATCTTAGTAATCGCATCTAAAGTAAATAATGCATATATTTGCTTTTTAAAATGTAATTTTTAAAAAAATTAAGTATTTGTTGATAATGCACGTTTTAAAAGAGAATACAGTAGGCTTTGCTGTCAATGTGCAAGAACCTGATGAATGAAACTTGGATAACATAAACATACAACTTAGAAAGGAGTCAGGTCTAGTACAAAGAAATCAAAGTTGTTCACAGACTTCTGTACTCATATTTCAGTGTCTTTGCAGCAAATAGACACATTTTAAGAGCTACTCTGAAAGTAATGCCTCCTATTTTATTAGACATGGACATTGGTGGTATGGCAGTAGAGGTTGAACCTCCCCACCAATACTACATTACATTTTGTTGCAATAGAGGGGCAGTCTGACACAATGGCATGGAAGTGTGTATGAAGCAACGGTGTGCAACTGAATTCCCCTATGTAAAAAAGTTTTACCCACTGACATTCAATGACATTTGCTGAACATTTATGGAGATCAAACAGTGGGTGAGAGCACAATGAGGTGGCACCATGATAGCAGCATAACCAAACAAATAACCAAAGACCCACCAAAACAGTGGGTCACCTCCACTGGTGCAGATATTTGTAAGAGTGGCATGAAGGCTCTTACTCATCACTGGTGAAAATGGATAGTTAATGGTAGTGTTAAAAAAGAGTAATCTGTAGCTGAGAATTGCTCTATTAAATGTTTTTGTTGTGCTCTTTGTATCTGTTTCCACAGAAATACATAGAAGGCATTAGTTTCAGAGCAATCTACATGCATTCTAATGGGCAACTTGATTCATGATATGAGCAGATTACTGTCAATCTCATAATTTATGTGGTTGTAAAGTCACCCATTTTATGTTAAATTCAGATAGTGAACTTTTCAAGCTGCTATTCCATTGCTGTCTTTTCATCAGTAAAAGAAAGGTATAATCATCAAGGTGGCAAAAAGGAAACAAAATAGACATTCATATATGAGATACTTCACTTTGACAAATGCTTGCTCCCTTTCAGATGTCAGTAAAGAAAAAAATTAAAGTAGCTTCTAATAGTACAACTAACTGGGAGTGCAAGTTAGTAGAAATAGTACTCTGTATGTGTCAAGGTACATGTTTGCCTTCTTTCAATGCCTTATTACTTACCCTGAAGAATAATTGCATTAGGTAGTTAGCTAACTCAGTACAAATTATTCAGTTGTTAAACAATTAGCATTACTGAAATAAGCACCAGGATTGTCTCCTAAAAGGTTTCTTTTTCACTGTGGACACAAGAAGAGCTTTAATTCACACGACAGAAATATTACTTCATAACAAACTGAAAATGGCCAGTAAGTGATGAGGAAAATACAAAACTGCAGGTTAGATAGCACATTACAAGAAAGGTTAATTTACAAGACCCTTCTTCTATAAAATATCTGCAGGGCACGCTGAGCAAATGACAGTTTATTCTAGAGATACAGTATTTTTTCCTCTAAGATGTGCTACGGTAAAAATGGGGTGGTGACCCGATTTCAGACATGTCCAGACATTTCCTTATTATTATTATTAGTTAATAATAATTATTTTTTGATTAAAATAGAAGCATTGAAGACAGGATTTCATAGAGTGGCTTTTTTTTTTTCTGGTCAGATTCAGAAACTTGGTGGTGAAATGTGCATTTAGAAGAGTTATTAAACCTCTTTTTGCTTTTTAATCCATTTCCAGATCTCTGTTATTTCTGTGTTATTCCACGCATAGTATCTGGACAGGTTTCATTTCTCACAGGTCATTTGAGCAAGAAGGAGGTGCTTACATGCATGTATGTGCTATTGATGTTCAGAGGCTACTAAAGATTCCCCATCTTTCTCAGAAACTCATGGCATCCTTGAGTTTCCATTTACCATTCCAATAGCAGAATTAAGACAGATAGTAAAAGAAAGAATTACAGCTGGCAGCAGATGTTATGAAATCTGCTTCTAGAGTACAATTGCTTATATAGACATTTTTGGACAAAGCTAAAAAAGGAAAACATATTTTTCACCCTGGCACACCAGCTGGTGTCACTGTTACAGAACTATATTACTTAGAAAAACACATATTAGAAATTTCATCAATGTTGACAACATGAGAAATGACAGAACAACAAACTAATATAAAAGTCTCTCATTCTACCATCACTCATGAAGCAAATGTGCTTATGTAAATAAAACAATGTAACTATACTTTTTCCTTTTAAAATGGTTAATCCTTGAGTGTTCTTATAGCTATTTTATCTGATAGTGTTGGATAGTGATAAGTGATGAAGTCATTGATTAAATCAATGTGAGAATAGTGATTGAGAAAATAAATAAACAGTAAAGATTTATCAGAGGTTGCTAAACTTCCAGGGCCGCTGTCCCACAGTATTCAACTTCTTTTCTGTTTTACTTCACATCAGGTGAGCAGGGGACCATAGTGGTATTTGGGACGATTTGCAAGTGTGGAGTGCCTGTGGGATGGGTGCATCCGTTGACCATCTGGTGAGAAGGAGACTCATGGGGTCTAGGCAGAGGTTTCAGATAGAGAGAAAGGCCATGCTGGTACTCATGAAAGGACATATGCTTGTGAATCTGGTATGTGCTGTGTGAATGCCTGTACCTGTAAGCTACAGGACCAGTGAGCCTTACATAAGTTCTTTGCAAGGCAGCACTTCGTGGCAGTTGGTACAGCCACCCTGATCCATGTTTGTGTCTGCTTTCTCTTGGATACGTGCTGAATGTGCAAACAGTAGAGCAGCAGCCATGTCTACTGTGCCTTTGTTGTGGGGATGGAGAACTTGGATCTCTGAGCTCTTCCTCCTCTCTGGAGGAGAAAGTCCCTGGCCCAGAGCTGCTGGACACAGTAGGCATTTATAAGATCCCTTAGTGCACAGAGCCTTAAAAGCCTCTTTTGTGATCTGAAAGAGCTGGAAGTATCTAACTTGAAGATGTTGGCCCTCGTACCATAAAATGGTGTGTAAGCTGCATAAACTGCTACTGAGCTGCAAAATCTTTTGGAAACAAACAGCAGAGGAAGTGAGGCAAATTTAGTAGATTGCTTTCTCAATAACACTCATTAGAAAATGACAGTTCTTTACAATTTAAAAGTTTCAGACTTTTTTTGCCTTGGACCGTATTAGTGGAATAGAGGTTGAAGCCAGAACTTGACAACTCATCCAGGACACAACCTATTCCACTACCTGAGATGGCTGTTATTGTCCAGCCCTCAAGGAGCAGCGGATTCAAGCCTAACTCATGTATAATTTATACATTTGTTTTCATGCAAATATTGCCTTGAACAATTTTTGCTCTGACATTCTGTTATAGTATTCTAAGTTTCTTAAAGATAACAAGTATATCCCACCTCAGCCTGCACTGTGCTGGTCAAAATAAATGAAGTTATACTATTCTTCTCCGGTAGGCTGCCTAATCCAGTGGGAAACTTGGAAGCTGTTTTGATCTCAGAGGTAACATCTATGTTGAACATAACTGAGTAGGAAAAAAAACACACCTCTATAGTAACTTTTCCCAACCGTACTGTAAATATCTCTCCTGACACAATTTAGGTTTTCCTTGGCCCTTTTTATGGTGAAATCACAGCAGCAACTCTGTTACTAATCTCTGAATTTGGTCCAGTCTTCATACTTTTCTTTCATTTTCCCTTGAGGAGCTTACAGCACAAACGCTTGTATTAATGCTGAAGTGTATTACTACACACTCTGTAGTATGACATTTCATTTCAAATCCCTCAAACAAGTTTTAAAGGTTAAATTTTAAATAGTGTGCAGCACAGGGTCTGAGTCCTTTGTGGGTGAGAAGGACGTTAGATGGGATTTTTCACCCCCTGAGGCAACCCTCCAGTTATCCTCTAATCATTACAGAGAGAATCCACTGTTTCCAAGGCCCCAGACCTCACCGTCAGGGCTTCATTCACTGGTAGGTTAAGGCACATGTATGCAGATCTGGATCAGGTAGTTAAGTTCCAGCAAGGGAAATTATACCAGCAATATCCAGCCTTGGCACTCCTTCTTCACAGTCACACCTCACTGTAGAAACCTGGGATGAAAGCTCTCTCTAGAGGTCAGATAGCATAAGGTAAGCCTTCAGAGTATCATTTGCAAGTAATCTTTATTGAATCTAAAGTTCCCAAGACCGACTAAAGCAAGAACTATAGTGCCATAAGTAGACATTAAGCCTCAGAGGGGGAAGATGGGTGAAAAATCATAGAAGTACAAAAGCACTGCATGATTCTGACAACAAGGCTTACAAAATGCCTTACAAACCAACTTTTACTTTATTCTGCTATTTATAACTTAGGAAGACACTGCTGTCGTGGTCAGCCTTGGACTAAGTGAAATGAAGGGAAAAAACTTCCTTCAGAAATAACTACACTGAAGTTAAAAAAACAAACAACAACAACAATTTATAATAGCTGAAATTGCTACCACAATGCAAGACTGTCTCTAGGGCATTCCATTTTCCCTAACTACTGACACCATAGCAAAAATGCTAGCATAATAAAATGGAGGAAAAATCTCCCTAAAAAGGATGGCTATTTTTAGGTTGCTTATCAGAAACTCTTTTCCTAAAGCTAGATATTTATGTGACATAGATTAAAAGTTTGAAATATAATTTTAGTCTTTATTAGCCTACATTAAATGTTCTCCCAAGAGATATTTTAATGCTCTAGTATAATTTATTACAGAAAGATAAACTAAAATAAAATCAAGTTTAATCTATTTACAACACTTGTTTTGGCTGTGATAATTTCATTATTTATAATTGCAGTTTAAATGACCATAATGACATAACTTTCAATATTTGATACATTATTTAGATTAACCATATTGCAATGGAATTTTAAACATTAACAGCAGCTGATTAATCTATTTAACAGTCACCAACTGATGAATATATTACAGCATACAACAATTCACAACAGCTATTGCCATAAGATTTATGGTGCTCCTCATGAAAAATAAAACAGATGTACAATTTACATTTTTCACTCATTTTGATTCAGTGTTCTGAATATAAATTACAAAAAAAAAAAAAAAAAAAAAAAAAAAAAAAAAACCTGACAACATTTTAAGTTTTTAAAATATGAACAAGAAAAGCAACAAATTACAGTTTAAGAATCACAAATAAGGACTAGAGATAAAGCAATTAATTTGGTGGGAAAAATCCACACCACAGTTCAACTCACATAAAGTTCAGAAAGTTTGCTTTTATTCAGATAAGAATGATGGCATTTTCTAGCTGTAAGCCACTCTGTCCAAAATAAACTTCTATGTATATAACCTCTGACTCCAATGCAGCATTCACAGGGACTGTACCAATCCTGTTATCTCTGGATCACTGGAGTTTTTTCAGGTCCAGCTTTGGAGGCTGGGACTCTGTACTGCAGTGGTACTGAAGTGATACATGCCAAAATGTCCTGGGAGTGCTTTCTAAACTATGAAAGAACTTGTATCCACCTCAAAGACACCGCAATTTAACAACCTCTCATACTAGCACATATTTTAAGTGGTAATTCTTAAAAAGGGATACAGAAGACAATGACTTAAGGTGCTCTTTCATTCCTGATACAGGAGGAGAAGCCTTTCATGAAAAGTCAGAGTACACAGTTCTGGGCAATGACAGTTACACCAACAGGCTAAGACTGCTTTCAGCTGTACTCAAAGACCTTTTTCTTGCAAGGCACATGGTGTTTTGAAACAGTAAAGTCCAGCTGACTACAAGAAAAAATGCTTGAAGATCTTCCAGGCATAATCAGAATTTGTAGATCTGATCCCTGGGAACAGAATTGGCCATGAAGTCCTTTAGAAATCAATCCCTTTACCCCAGCTGTCCAAAAACAGGACAGTGGGAAATCAGAGAACCAAATGCAGATAGAGAAGAAAACTAGCAAGTAATTGAAACAATACATTATTTCTTCCTTAATCTTAACACAAACCGTTTCTATCTGTATTTTTGTATTATTCCTTATTTTAAAATTTATGCTGATTTTTGTAACAATTTGGTACTAAAACTATTCACTTGTTAAAATAAGATGTGGGGGGATCATTTATCTGTTTATTTACTTACTTATTTTCTGCATAATGCATTTTTACTGGTGCACTGTCCTGAGCAGGCATTCTTGATTCAGCCTATTCCCAATTCATGCCACAGCTATTCCTGTTATGTGGGTAGACCCTCAGCCCTTATACTGCAGGTCCATAGAAGCTAAAATTGTCAAGAACAGTTTTATTTAGCTGATGTCTCTCCTATCACATCTCTGCAGATGAGTGCTTACAGTTTGGAAAGGCCTTCCTACTACTCTTCTAGAAGCATTTCATTACTCCCCTGTAATTGGGATTGCCTAAGAAAAACCCAGTGTTCCATGAAGTGTCTTGGATGATATGGCTTTCTACATTTTGGTGTGGAGGAGGAGGTCACGTAAATACAGATTTATCAACACAAACCATTTGCGGTAAAAACAGACCACTGGAAGGTGCATATAGATAACACATGATATTTTATAACATATTCCAGGATATTTTCATCAATGGAAATTTGCTGAGTTCTGATATAAGGAAAAGTGTGTTTGTATATATTTACGGTTGTATGTCTTAAGCATTGCCATACCCATGTTTATTCAAAACCAGCCATTAAAAATCATTGGGCATCACCAATACATCTTGCTAGTCTGTGGTTCTTCCCGAGGATTAGTTAAAAAAAAAAAAAAAAAAAAAAAAAAAAAAGGAGGGGAGAAGGGAATTGCATAGCAGAGAATTGGAAAAGCACTTATGTATTAACCTCTGTTATTCTAATCAGACAGTATTTGACACAGGTGCAGTGAAACTTTGTACTGAACTTGATCTTTTGCAGTAACTCCAAAACACTTATTTTAAGCTTGAACAGAGCATTCCTGAATAGCATATATATATATATTAAATCTCACATGGTGCTGCACCAAGCATGTTAATTATGCTTTCAGCAGAATATTACATATTTTATGCAACAGTATTCCTCCTCTGCACAGCTCCACATAAATTGACAGTGCCAACATGTCATTCACTTCAGCATAACTTCATACAATAAAAATGCACAGAAATATTGCAACCAAAATCCAGAATGTCCAAAGAATTAAAATATAAACAGTACCACTTCATTCACTTGCTCCCAAACTGCTAAAGCAGACAATGTGGCTTTTGGAATAAACCTAAATCCATTACCACAATTCATAACCCAAATTCAGCGTTCAATGCCACAGATAATAATATTTGGATAACCAGTATCAAATCAAAGGAACATTTCACAGCAGACATATGCTATCAATAACAATCAATAAATAATATTAGAATTTCAGTTATTAGTCTTCATTACTGTTTTGTTAAATAAAACAAGAAACATTATGCATAATGTATCGCTGTTTTGAAGAAAAGATGCATTTAAAAGCAAACCTTTTGCAAAAAAATTTCCCTGCTAATGCTTTCAGACTACAATGCAGTGACGTTTTAACTTCTTACAAACAACTTTCATGAGCGAAATATATTCCAGGGCAGACTAGTATTAAAAGTGCCTCAGCAGAAACAGAAATAAAAGAAGAAAAAAAATTATTTTCAAAATAATCTCAGAACTGATTTCTTCGCAGCTCTACACCAGAATCTGAGCACAGACTGATGAATTTGGATGAATGATTAAAAAATAGCAGGATTGCAAGGTAAAGAAACGGGTTCTCTCAGAACTTGTTGTAACCGCGAAAAACCACTAGAGGGCAAAGTTTCCATAACAAAAAAAGTACCCAAGCCCGGCAGTCTTGTAAAGAGAAAAGTAACGGTGGAAAATAAACCGAAGTAGCTTTGGTTCTTTTTTAAAACAAGAAGAACTAAGAAAAAGTGTGTAGTCACAATAGAAACTGTGATTTACATTTTCATTTTCAATTGTTGTTGTCAATTACTCTGTATTGCATGTTCTTTCTTGTTCTTCAAATAACACTTTTTTTTTTTTTTCCCGCAAACAGTTACATGAGAGAAAAACCTATCTTGAATCTTCAGAATGAAAAAATAAAATTAATTAATTAATTAATTAAGCAGTACATGCTTAGGCTTGCAAATTTGTCACAGCAGAAGATAACTAGAAAGACCCAGAAGTGTCTTTTACACAGTACTAGCTTTCATTTCATCAGCAGTAAGAGTAAACATACATTGCACTTTTTAAAAACCCAGAGGCATCTACAGCCTTTATTGCTTTAGAAAGTGCTCTTCACAGTCATCAGTGTCTTTTTGCAAAAAATCATTATAGGAATACTATTGTTAACAACTTCCATATGAAATATTAAAATCTGAGACTAATGTTACAAAGGGAAATAGTTATTTCAAGATTCAACCATTACACATCTTTCACTCCTGCTAAACTGCTTGATCTGAGGGCCCAAGCATCACGCAGAGTACACAAAGTCGGATGCCTCAGTGTGCTGAGAACTGACAGGATTGAGAGCATCTGTGCAGAAAAGAGCTCATGGATGCTGATGGGCACCAAGTTGAACATGAGACACAAAGAAGGCTAATAGTATCATGGGCTTTAGGCAAAGTACCACCAGCAGGTTGAGGAAGACAATCAACCTTGCGATGTCAGCATTGGTGATGGCACACCTGTCCAGTTCCGGGCTCCCAGTACAAGAAAGACATGAGCATACTGGAAGGAGTCTAACGTAGGGCCGCAAAGAAGATTAAGCCTACAGAGGTCCTATCCAACCTCAGTTATTCTGTCAACTACACTGACATCCATAGTGACTGTATTCTCAGCTGTCCAGATATGCAAAGATGCATAGCCTTGTTTGTAGGAGATCTGGAAGACACTGTGAAATGCAAATAACTGGTTAGGCCCAAAATATAAATAATGGCTTCATCTTCTTTAGTTTTCATTATAGCATGACAGTGGCCTTGTAGATGGTAGTAAATGAAATGTGAGTAAGAGGTGTATAAAGATGTTATATTAGATTAGAAGCAGATCTCAAGGAACTATACCTTTTCAAATCATGAGCAACACATGGTTTTGGATGTAGTTTTCCATCTACGACTTAATTTTTTTCCTTTAAAAAATGAAAGTTGTATCCTAATATTTGGAAAATGAAATAAGCTCCTTCAGTAAGATAATGAAATAAGAGCTCATCCATCCAGACACTAAAGCACTGACAGTGAAATCTGTAGTTTAGCTAGAGAAAATAAAGATTAATAGAAGTTTAATCTGAGCAAGGAATGGGGATAATAGGAGGCAACACCAGACCATTAAATAGGAAAGTTCTGGGGCTAGGGTGATTACATGGGGAAGCAAAGACTGGCTTTGCTTCTCATCTCTTTACAAATTTCCATTGATGGAAAAGGAGCTTTCATCACAAAGATTGAAGGAAAAGGGGAAAAATAAACCACACGATTAAATCTCATGAAAGACCATGTTAGTGGATATTCACCAATACAAAATACAAGGTTGTGCACTGATATCTAAAAATATTTAAAAGAAAACTAATTTTTAATTTTGAATTTATTTCCATAACATGAAAACAGAAGGATCTGATTGTGCCTGTAGATCTAATATGATATTAACATGATATAGCTACCTGAAGGACAGTATTGGCACATTGTCTTTATGATATAGATAGATTAATCAAAATGGAAGAGAATTAGGAAGGACTGTTAAGATGATGAGGACAATGGAATGCTTGTCATGAAAGAGAGGAGTCAGCTTTTTTAATCCACGAAAATTAAGGATGAGATGCAACTTAATTCTTCTTTCTAAAACCCTTCAGGATGAAGAAGAGTGACTTAATCTAAGAAAAAATGTCAGCTAACTGCAACTGTGAATAAACTGACAAAAAAAGAATTAGTAGAAGTCCTCGAGCAGCCTTCAAAGGGGAATTGAAACAGAAAAGGAGGACAAGGAATGTATGTACAAACAAAAGAAAACAAAACAAAAAAACTACTTTTGAGATGGGCTTTGATATTCTAACAGAGTTTAGATTTTTGCTCTTGCGCTCACTACAGAAAAGGCACAAAGTCCCTTTTAGCCCTGTTCCTTTTTTGTGAGCACAGCTTGAGAACAATGTTAGATCTTGTAAATCGAAAAATAAGAAAATTCTACTAAAAGAAGCCTAGGTATATATTTCTCGGAACAGATCAGTACTCTTGTGAGGATTTGAGCAGTTAGGCAACACATGTTGCAGTACACTGAGGAAATTCAGACATTTTATTACATTAGGCAGCAACTGAGAGGTCTGAAAATCTTAAGTGATGCATAAATTTTACTCATTGGCCCATCAGGGGCTCTAGCCCACAGTGAACTATGCATATGCACAATAAATTATATGGCACTGTGCAGCCTCACGACAATAAATCATTTAAACAGCTTTTCCATTCCACTAGCCAACATAGTTCGAGTTCACTATATTGAAATTTGGAAAACATACATACCAAAAATGTGTATCCTATAATCAGAAAAAGATCTGCAGCAGTAGACATCTAGACTAATTTCTGAATAAAGCAGTGTACACAGAAAATCACATCTTTCCTTGTCTGAATGAACTTTCTAGAAAGCTAATTCCTTGCTAAGGAATTAAACAACAACAACACACACAAAAACAAACAAACATACAAAAACAAGCAACAAAATACACAAAAAAAAAACAGTAATCAGGTTGAGTTAGATGCAAGTTTCAAAACCCCGAAGTATAAGTAGATTAGTAGGAAAAAAAGAAAGAAAAAAGAAAGGACACCTACTTGGACTAAGAAAATTATTATCCCAATCCCAGTTTTATTGTAATCACTTTAGTGCTCGGTCTCAGGAGAGAAAAGGAACTATCCCTTGGAGAAGGATAGAGGAGAAGTGACTACAGATTAAAACAACTCTGTGAACACTATCCAAATATTCCACATTAACAAAAAAAACTGAATAATTTCTTTGTAGGAATTCTTAGCAGAAATTGAATGAAAATCAAGAATTAAAAAAAAAAAAAAAAAAAAAAAAGCAGTAAGCAGATATACATGAGCCTTAGCAAATGGAACAAATAAGCGAAATATTTAAGAAATCATTTTAAAGGAAACTCCTGTATTGCCATTACCTGCCCAATAGAAGTGTAAAGAAAAAAAAAAAAAAAAAAAAAAAAAAGACACAAAAGAAAAAACAGGAGATGATACCATAATACTTCCTCAGTAACAGGGCACATCAGCACATACTAAAAGGACAAAGTGCTGGAGCTGCTGTAAAAAATGAAAAGATTAAATTCAATAACTTGCAGATAAATAAAATCAAAAATAAAATATCTTGCACTTTCTGCATTTATTATGAAAGCTGGATACATGAAACTTCATGCACTAATCTAATAAATAAAATTTAATACAAAAGCACTTAAATTCACTCACTGATCTACGTAGCAATACGCTGTAAATAAGATCTTTTCTAATTTATCTACATTTTGAAGAGGTACCGTTTTACTTGTTGGTTATTTGAAGTAAGATATTTTATGATGAATGTTAAGTAAAAAGTGTTCAATGACTTGTCACTTTATATTGAATATGAAATTGAATACTGACACGTTGAAAAGGTAAAAAAAGTAAGAAAATGCTTTAGAGGACCTGTTCTCAGTAATAGAGAGGGAGGAGGAAGGAAATGTTTCCCTGTCCAAAAGATATCAATGAATCTAGCAGATGGCCTTGCTGGCCTTTGCTGGAAATAGGTGGTCTTTAGGGTCCTTTCCAACCCAAGCCATTCTGACTCTACAAATGGATTTACTCTGAAATATAAGATTTGTGGTCTGGGGGATAGTTGGATTCATAAGACTGTTCTGAGCAGCAAAAAGTCTTGTTTCACTTTCACACTTCAGAAACTATTTAGTCTTGATGACTGTTTCCTATGGCTTCTTTCTCTTCAGCCTAACCTCAGTCTTCAAATGAAAATTATATTCTCTGGAAGGAAATGGATGAGCAGTTCTGGACTCCCAGATTAATTCTTCCTGGAGGGAGGAGAAGGTGAGAAAATTGGCTTATGCTGAACTGCTGTCCCCACAAAGCAGAAAAAAATGATGATGTATGTGAATACAAACAGTTGTGTTACAAGATTTAACAGATTGTGCCTCATTAACACAGCTATTATAACAAATCTCCTAGTCTAGCGAGTAAAATGTTTCAGCAAGATACTGTGAAAGCACATTAAGATAAAACTTACAGGAAATATTTTTTACATTGTATGCCCCTGTAAAACAGTATTTGCTAAAAAAAAAAAAAAAAAAAAAAAAAAAGAAAAAGGATTTTTATTTGCTGTGTATAATTTATCCAGTAGAGATCTTAGGATGATAACCACTGAAAATGATTCTGTATTTATCTTTCTAACAGTGCCCTCTCTGATTGTGCTCCTTGTTTTAGGGAGCTATTTCACACAATGGAAATGTCCCCAGGCTCACTGAAAACAAGGTAAGAATTACTCTTAACATAGGTCTTACTGCTTTCTAGAACCTTAATACTGAAAAGTCAAACAGTGAGTGGTGAGTGACTCATAAAACCTGGATGGGAGACTGGAAGTTGCTCCTTTAAAACCATAATCACTGTAAAGTGAAATATTTTTTAAATACTCCAGTAGCAGTACTGAATTTCATCATTGCAAAAATTACAACATTACTCTATGTGTTACTGAGAAAAAAATACAGACTCTTTCTCTCTCTCCCTCTCTCTCTGTATATATATTTATACATATATGTGTATATATATTTGACTCTCTTTCCCTCTCTACATTTTAATTTTTTTAATTCCTTGTTATTTTCAACTGATCCAGCTTCTTCCTTTTCCTCACACCTTGTCTATTTCCCCACCCACTCACATCCACTGCTAATAAATAGAAATATTTTCCACCTCTTACATTGACTTTGTTTGCTTTATCTCATTTCCAGGATTTCATTATTTGCCTAGGTTTCACTAGCTATTACAATAGCCAACCTCAGCACAGTACTAGTTACTCAACATAAAGCTGGCCCAGGCAGGCTGCCTTTCCATTAAGGAAAGGTTACAATACATCCCATCCCTGGCAATGTTCAAGAGGCGTCTGGATGACGTGCTGTGTGATATGGCTTAGTGCTAGTGGTGGCAATGGTGATGAGGAGACGGTTGGACTGGATGATCTTATAGGTTGTTTCCAACCTTGTGATGCTATGATTCTATGATTCATTACTTTAAATCCGGTGGTTTTAAAAGGCTACGCTGATAGATTCAAGGTTATTATTAATATAATTCTGGAAATAATTGGACAGTTTTCTTTTTGGGCTGTGGTGAGCTATTAGAGAAGTGGAGGGAAAAAGTCCAGTAAGGTCTTCAGGGGCAGTGGTTAGGAAATTAAAATTTTATTATCCAGCATAAACATTGTTTCAGCTAAACTTTTAGTCACCAAATCTGGATGTCCACTTCTATCAGAACTGATATGTAATTCCAGAAGGATAAGGTAAAAATACTATTTCTCCTTTCTTTCTTCAACCACGTTGTTTTTTGTTTTTTGTTTTTTAATAATATCCACTAATAACATAGAGCTGTACTTGGAACAGGTGTTGGAACAAATAGCATACAGTGGTCAGCCTGAATTATTGTATGGTTCTATAATAGTCCTTGTTTCTTTCTTTCTTTTTTCTTTTCCCTTCATTGTTGTTGTTGGTGGTGGTTTTGGTAAAATCACCAAAAACTACTAAACTTACTTATTTTATCTTTTGAAGAAGTGTCTAATCATTATCTACAGTCCCCTGAAGACGAATATGCTTGAAATCTTTTCAATGTTGCAACACACTTCCAGACCCTCCCAGGACAATAAAAATAGGTTGCAAGAACAGAAAAAGAGGTTGTTAAAGTTCATTTTGAAAGTACAAGTTCAATTATAGATGAGCTCTTAGTCTGAGGGCATTTAATTTCACAATAAACAAGTAGCAATTTTTTTGACATCTAAATGCCAAGCATCAAATTTCCAGCAGTTTGAGGCACTTACATGCATTGTTTTCATTCCCCCTGTTCCAGCTGCAGTCCCACATGGCTTTCTAGTGCAAAATTAACTGTGACTCACACAAAGTAGATGCCTGCAGGCAAGAAGACAGGAAGAGATATACGCCTTTACCTTGACTGAAGCTTATATTGGCTAATAACTGCTGTCACCTTCCAAGCTAGCCTTTCTCAGGATGCATTGTTTTATATTAGAAATCAGACTCTCAGGTTTTGAATGAATTACAGTGTAAGTTTTTAATTATCCTCCTTCCTCTTCTAGCTATTTTGTCAGCACTATACTTTGTAATCAAATTCATAGTTCAGATAATTGTATAAACTTTACAGGAGTTTTTATTGTTGGTATCATTATAAATTAAATCAACAGTTTTGTTTTACATATAGAGTAGAACGTTTATGGTCTTATTAAAACTCCAGTAACAGTCTGCTCAATTTATTTTGAGCATAATGTAACGAATATCTTAAAGAGAAAAGGGCTTTTTTTCCCTGTGTTTTTGAGGGTTTTTTTTTTTGTTTTGTTTTGTTTTTTGTTTTCTATGTTTTGTTTTTTCTGTTTTATTTTCTTCCTGATATTCAGCCCACTGCTCTCCATTCTTATGTCTACAGAAATAATAACAGCAAAGTCTAGAGGACATAAGCATAAGTAACAACTGAACTATTTTGAATGCTGCCACAGTTCTTCACTTGCTGAATTTCCGGGTATGTTAAAGAATACTTTCATCCTTGAATCCAGATATATACAGATACCTCTTCTCTCTAAGATACAAGACTTCACAAACATTTCATATTAATTCACTTCACACCTTATTTCTCATTTATTTCCTTTTCCTTCCTTTTCAATCAACAGCCCAAGAAATATGTCAATTCTAATCCAAGAGTTTTGGAATATTTCTCATAACCTGAATTGGCACAGGTCCTCTTTCTATTAGAGGGTTGTGGAACAACAAATTCTTGTGTCAGAAAAAAAAAGAAACTGAATTATAAATTCTGCTTATCTACAATGGATGTTTGTCACTGCTTCTGCCCTTCTATCGTACTTCTATCACACTGAGCTTGGGTGCTCCTTATTATCATAGAATCCTAGAATGGTTTGGGTTGGAAGGGGCATTTAAGATCATGTATTTCCAACTCCCCTGCTATAGGCAGGGACACCTAGACTAAGCAACTAGACTTGAGCAACTAGACAAAGTTGCTCAAAGTCCCATCCAGCCTGGCCTTGAATGCTTCCAAGGAATGGATATCCACAACCTCTCTGGGCAACCTGTTCCAGTGTCTCACCACCCTCACGGTAAAGAACTTCTTCCTAATATCTAGTTTAAATCTACCCTCTTCCAGTTAAAACCATTTCCCCTCGTCCTGTGGCTAACCGCCTTTATAAAAAGAACCTTCCAGATTTCCTTTAGGCCCCTTCAGGTACTGAAATTCCACTCTAAGTTCCCTCCAGAGCCTTCTCAAGGCTGAAGAGCCCCAGCTCTCTCAGTCTGTCCTCTTAGGGGAGGTGCTCCAGCCCTCTAATCATCTTTGTGGCCCTCTCTGGATCTGCTCCAGTAACTCCATGCTCTTGTGATGGGAGCCCAAGAGCTGAATGCAGTACTCCAGGTGGGGTCTCACAAGAACAAAGGGGCAGATTCATCTCCCTTGACCTGCTGGTCCTCCCTGATGTAACCTAGGATATGACTGGTCTTCTGGATTGCAAGTGCACTTTGCCTGCTCATGTTGAGTAAACCAACACCCCCAAATCCTTCTCCTCAAGGCTGTTCTCAAGCCATTCTCTGCTCTGCATCTGTGCTTGGGATTGTCCTGACCCAGGTGGGACTTTGAACTTAGCTTGTTGAACTTCATGAGGTTGGCATGGGCCACCTCTTTCTTTGGATAGCATCCCTTCCCTCTAGTGTGTCAACTGCACCACTTAGCTTGGTGTCATCTGCAAACTTGCTGAGAGTGCACTCGAGCCCACTGTCCACGTCACCTACAAAGTGATTAAATAACAGTGGTCCTAGTATTGATCCCTGAGGAACATCACTCATCACTGGTCTCCATTCTGACTCTGGGCTGTTGACTGCAAGTCTGAGTGCAACCATTCAGCCAATTCCTTATCCAGAGAGTAGTTCATCCATCAAATCATCTTTTCTTAAATTTGGCAACCAAGATTTCATGCAGGACAGTGTCAAAGAGTTTGTACAAGTCCAGGTAGATGACGTCTGTTCCCTCAAAACTCATGGATGGATTTCACTGGGTCTCATGGACTTGCACACCTTCTATTTCTTTAGATGGTCTTGAACCTGATCTTCACTTACAGCAGGCATGTCTTCTTTCTCCCAGTTCTTACCTTTGCTCTCTGCTTTGGCAGTATGTCTAAAATCCTTGCCAGTGAAGACTGAGGCAAAGAAGTCAAGCTTTCTTCCTCAGCTTTCTTCATATCCCTCATGCTCCAGTTTACTTCTGGAGGAGCTCGTATCTTCCCTGGCCTTCGTTTCATAATTGATATACATATAGAATTTCTTCTTGTTCCCCATTATGTTCCTGGCTAAATTATAATTCTCTCAGGTCAGCTTTCCTAACCTGATCCCTGGCTTGTGATCCACCTCCAAGCCCATCATCAGCCTCAAAGTGGGATGGTTTGAGGATTCCCCTCCCCCGTAACTCTAGTTTAAACCTTGTTGGCCAAAATGGCCTTCCCCTTATCCGACAGATTAACCCCATCCTCCCCTAGATGACCATATTTCTCTAAACTAGTTCCATTAGATGAATAGCCAAAGCCCTGTTCATTACACCACTCCCTTAACCATTTATTAATTTTCTTAATTCTGTCAGCCCTTTCCCTCCCCATTCCCCTAACCAGGAGGATTGATGAGAAAACTAGCTGTACTCCCAAGTTCTTCACTGCTGCTCTCAGCTCCTTATAGTTCCTCTTCATATTCTTCAAGTTGCTAACACTGTATTACTGGTGCCTATGTCAATCAGCAGCAGTGGGTAGTAGTCTGAAGGACATACAAGATCTGGCAGCACATCTGTTACATCCTTGATATGGGCCCCTGGCAAGCAGCAAACCTCTTTAGACAGTAGTTCAGAACAACAAATGGGTGCCTCTGTACCCCTCAGAAGACAAGCACCCACCACTATAACCCACTGGTTTTCTTAGTTGCAGTAGTAGTTATGCAGTGGGGAGCAGGTCTGGCTGCCTTATTCAGTTATTGCCTGAAACAGTCCATGTAACCAAAATACAAATACACATGGAGAATTATTACAAACACAGAGGCCTAGAGATGATGAAATCTGCCACAGACTTTGTGATGAGGGTCTTATCAGAAAGCTAAGAATAGGATCAGCAGCAGCAACATTTAAAGCTCATCAAGCAAATGCTTGCTAGCATTATCTGAGAATTAAAGCTAATTCTCATCTCTAAAGTCTGATGGTTAGATTTCACAATTTAATGTGAAAAGTGTTCCCTCCACTTCAAAAATAAGTATCTCTATGAAATTGCAAGATGGATTCTCTGTTCACAGTGCTAAGGAGAAGCACAGCTTATGAGCAACCTTGCCAATGGACTGCATGCCCCTTGGCCTCACTCAGCCTGTCCTCACTGTCATAGGGAGAGAGCCACAACTTTGCCTCCTGTACTCAAACCACAGGATAATACCCATCTGATCTCGCAACATAAAGCTATATTACTGAGAACTTATAGGAAAGACCCAGCTATGACATCTCAGGGCACATAATGGCAGACAGCCAATGCAAGAATGAACTTTTTATGCCCCAAACTTGCAAATAAACTTGCCTATCTACATCTGAATTGGAATCTGTATCTGCATACTACAAACATAAGAATCCACTCAGTTAAGGGTGGTTTCAAGAAGCCTAGCTGGATCTTAAAATGTAGAGTTAGCTAATGACAACGAGGTATGCAACTTATAAAAAAATTATATTGCCTCTGCCTTTGATATGAAAATAAACATATATGTATAAAACAGCATGTCCTGTTGGTGACTGTGTTTTAAGACACATGTCGGTCAGATGGAAGGGACTAAGTTAACCAAAGAAAGGTGTAACTCCTTAAGAAGAGTGCTCTATTCAGAGCTTTGAAACTGAAAATTCAGCTTATTAATGATACCAAAGAATTTTTGAATTTGCCTATAATTCAGATGTTACTTTTTGACTACCGAATTACTGAAATTCTACTTCCTGCACTCAGGTTATCTTCTAATGTGCACTCCTTTGTACATCACTATCTTGCATTAAGTATACAAATGTTATTAAGTATTTTGTGTATAATTTTACAACCTCTAAAAATAGTAAAAGCTACTTCGCATAAATCATTACTAAATAATTGCCACATAAAATAACTGCAGAATGGATGACTACTGTAAAGCAGTGTAAAGCACTGTAAAGCAGTGTTATGTATGGGTACAGGATATAATTGGGTTTCTCTTTATTTACTACCAGTTACTGTAAACAAGCCAAAACAAATATTTAAAACAGAATCGCCACCCTGACAGCTCCCGTATTGTTATATCTTTGTGTTCAGACACCCAACCAGTAAGGATATGTCTGAAATAGTTTCTCAAGTAAATTGAAATGCTTGAAAAAAGAATGAAAACTGGAACATGAATTGTATATCAACCAAATTATTGCCCTTACTGACAACTGGAATTTTCCTTTCTCATATTATCCACTCCTGTACAGCGGGGGGGGGGAGGGAATAAGAATCACAGCTATTCTCTGGAGTGTGTTCTCTAGATTCTATGAACATCCCCATATTTTTTCCTGTGCAGAGCATTTTATGAAGGATAAGCAGCTTTGTCAACCCTGCTTACATCCGCTCAACCTGAACAAAAACCACTCTGACAACCAAACAAAAGATTGGCATATTCACAGAAATGGAGAAATCAGGAAGTTTTTACAGGGTTTGAGGATTTCTCAGGAACAGCCTCAATATCTCACAGCACCAAGGACAAAATTACTGACACCCATTTGTCATTCTCTCACCAACACTTCCAGCCCAAAACCACCCCAGCTGTAACAATTGTTATCCCAGCTTCTAAGGAGGCACATCTCAGATATCCAGAGTTTCCAGAGCAGCAGTTTCAATCTGCTCTATTCTGTTTGACTCCTACTGCAAAGGCTAAGTAATATTCAGAAAATTGACATTTAGACTAAAACTGCTGACAGCCTCTTACCTACAGCATTTGGCATGACTATGCTATTACACAGTATAAGAGATTAACTTTTCAATATTACAGATGTGCTGATGAGTCCATAAATGTCTGAATTAAGCCTGAAATTTTTTTGCCTGCATTTTAAATTGAATTTTTACTGACTGCATTCCTTTTAGGATGAACAGGTAAGCTATACTAATACCTGGACACAAAGCCTTTATAAGACACAGCTGTACTATTAGTGTCACTATATTCTCAACAGAGCTCAACAGAGATACAGGAAAAATGCAGTACCTCTTATTGAACCAGCTGGTACAGATATATTAAGATAAAGAGACAGTGTTAAACCAAAGATACCTAAAAATCAGTGCTGTAAAAAATTGTTATTTGATGTATAAATAAATTCTCTCTGCATTCTTTTATTATTATTTTTTATACCACAGAAGAGCATAAATTGCCCTTTTCATTTCTCCCTCCCACCAGTCTCATATGGGGGCAAAAAAAAAAAAAAAAGATTTCATGAATTTTATCATTCAAACTCCAATATTGCATTTCACTTCTTTACCTAACAAAGATCAAAATGAGTGTGGGATGACAGATTCTTAGCACTATGTACCATGAAGTTATGAGGTCTTCAGACAAAGTATTACAAGTTCTTATCAGTACCACCATATGCTGTAATTCCGAATGCACAAAAACCTGTCAACACATACTACTTGTTTTCCAGTTAAAGAGAAACCTCACAGAGAAACCACAGATATTTGTTTCCTTCAGGATGATGACCCTGTTTGAGGGTATGAGACTGCAATTTATCTGCCAGAGAAAATAACAAACCTAACAGCAACGCATAGAGCAGACTTGATTTGCTCATGAGCTTAAGCCAATTTTCTTTATATAACTACAGTATCAAAAACTTGTGAAAGTAGTTCTGTCTCAGTATACATAAATAGCTTCAGTAATAAGATACTAAACAAATCTAAATCTTTAGATTTGCAAATTTCCTCTAATATTTTGTATGTGATTATGGATTTCCAGTAATAAATTTGCCATCAGTCCAGTGAAGAATCTTCCAACAGAAAAAGATGATCTTGTTCCCAATGTGTGACAAACTGATACATTCCCCAAAAAACATGTCCCAAAGAGGAAAAAAAAAAAAAAAAAAAAAAAAAAAAAAACTTTTGTGTACATCATTAAAAGAAGTACAAATTCTGTTTTCTTTCTTTTGGATAGATGCATGTATGCTGACTGGGAAATCACACCAATACTTACAATCAGCAAAGTTGTTTGTGCCATTGTAGCTTTATGCCCAAGAATATTAGGAAGAGGTCATATCTGCTATTATGTGTACAAAGATGAGTTAAATAAAAGTTAGCTAAAGAAGATCCTTTTGGTTGTATAAACTGTGTGGAAAAGTAGGTATCTGTTGCATTTAGAGCATAATGGTAACATACATTTCAGTCCTTTAATTCAATACTGCCATTACCACTACCAGCCTTACATTATCTTTGCAAGCCCTCAGTGCTGAGACTTGCTGGGTTTGCTTTATCTGAAATTATCACATCCTGACTGGGGCCTGCTTTCAGCTGGCTAAGCTGAACAAGCAATTTTACAAATGACATGTTGGTTATTGCCTAATCCATTTTCTTTTTGTTTACTGCTGTATAATTGTTTGCTACAAACATAATTTTTACATAGAGAGACATAACAAGATGTTGTTATGTGTACAATGGAATATTTATGACTCCAGAGCAATGACACAGTGCAGAGGAACACAGGCACAAAATGATAGCACAGGTCTGCAAAGTGAAGATACAAGACAGAGCACAGACAACAGGATCTTAGAAATGAAGTTGCAGAGTCATGCTGGTGACCCCAGGGCTGCACACAGCTCATCTCTCATCAGTCAAGGAAAGGCGAACTTTGGATGCGGGTAAAAACATCGTTAGGAGTAACAACAAAACCTTAAAACAAAGAGCAAATATCTCACATGCATAAAGCATATAATGCAAATTTGGATGTAATGCAGAACTGCAGATCAGAGAAGAAGAAAAAAAAAAAAAAAAAAAAAAAGGAAAAAGAGAAAGAAAATAAAAGGAAAAGGAAAACAAAAAGAAAAGGAGAAGGAATTACAAACATCCAGGCATGCAGACAGCACAGTGATTTTCAATCATCAATTATTCAATAGTCATGTGCAACAATACTTCATAGCTTCACTTTCTAAATTAGCTTGGATAGTTTTTGTAATAAGTTGTTAAAGCCAATGTATGTTGAGGAATAAATATGACTATATTTTGCCTGGCAGAACATTCACATATTCAGTAAGTACTAAGTCCTAGCTGGGTAGATATATGACTCTGGGAACAAATGACATGAGGATTAATTAGGCATTGGTGAATGATTTTTATTTATTTTTTTATTATTATTTATTTATTTATTTTTTTAAGGAGTGTATTAATTGAACAAGACAATGTAGTCATAGTGAGACAGATTTTTTGAAGCGACAAGATACTTTTTTTGTTTAACAATACCTTAAATTATTATGAGAATAATGTTTCTATGTATTCACTTGTCAAAAGCTCACTTGGACTATTTTCCCCGTTAAGCTTAATGAAAGACAGTTACAGCACCTACAGGCAAAGAAACAAACCCAGTTTCTGCTACTGCTCTCTTTGAATTTCATACATTTGCCACATTTTATGCTTTTATATGTAGCAACTTCAAGTATACTTGATCCTTACAGACTTGATATCTTTTCTAAGCTATCATTTGTAAAGCTGGGAGTTGCAGTTGCTGGTTATAGTGCACAGCAAGTTCCAGAGCTTCATTTACTCTCAGATTTCACATGGTTGTCCCAGGAATTTAAGAGGTTAAACCTAAAGGCATTTGTACCACAGTTGACCCTAGAAGAGCAACAAATGATGTTGCCTGCAGCGTGTTATCACTAGTCTAAGTGGTTTAATGGCAGTTTGCCTGCACCATCTCAATACCAGATTTACGACAGAAGTTCATTTCAAGGTCTTCTACTCTTAATTGCTCATTGATTAGTCACCACTCTTTACAAGGGGAAACTCAGATTTTAATTGGAATCAATGCTGACAAATGGTATATGGTCCCAAACCCTTACCACTGACTTAACTGGATAGATACACACTTTCAGTTTTAACTCTAAGCATGGAATGTTACCTCACCTGATTTGTTATTCTGTTTTACAGCTCCATGTAGATCTTTATTGTTTTTTCTGATGTTCTGTATTTCAGAACACTCTGGAGTGCACCAGTTTAAAACGCTGTGTTTATTTGCTTTTTTCTATAGAAGTGTTCTCTAATTCAAAATTCATTTTCACTCTTTTGCTACCAGAGGAGGGCCTTATCAATGTTTCATATGCACTTCTTAATATTGAAGAAAACAGTTATTTTCGATGTTCAGCACATGTAATGGACCTCGTCTGACCAGTAGATACAGGCTTCTGTCATGCATGTTCATATTACCTTCCAGTTTAGAAAATGTTAATATAAAATGCCCAGGCTCCACTGTACTTAAAGCTGTGGGATAGCAAATTACAAGGAAAAAGGAAATTATTAGGCTAGATAAGTCCATGCACACCACTAAAGGCAAGTACATTTTTAGGCAGGTGTGCGCTGAAGCAATTATATTCCAATTATGCATTCTGAAACAATTTTTCATGCTTAATTTAACACATGACGTAATCTATTACAGAGGAATAGGGCCATGAGAATTTTAGTGCTGTGTTGCTTTTATGCTGTAAGAAGAGAATTTTAGTGCTATGTTGCTTTTATGCTGTAAGAAGTACTGCTGCAGTAGACTTAGACATGATTTTAAGGTCAGTATGCACTCATCTAGGAAAAGTAAAGGATAACTCTTGGAAAGGTCACTAAGGTGAATATGAGCTTACAGCTGGAAGCAAAATAACTCCAGTTAAAATCACAAGGTTCTCTATTAGTTCAGAAATTGAAAGCCTAACCTCTTTCTCATAATAAATAATACAGTTTATGATTTAAGTTATATCTGGCAAGTGACTCTTTGGAAAGTAACGCCAAACAAAGCAAATAAAATTGATAACAAAACAGAGAGTAGTGCTTTTGCTTAGTAAACACAATGAATTTGGAAGGCCCTTCTCAGCTTAATAGTTCACTTATATTGATTATACTGAGATTTTCTTTTTGGCCACTCTAATTCAAACAATAAGCCTACCGTTTTCGCTGTTCTACTTTGCTGGTTTGAATTATTCAGGAAAGGGCATACAAAGTGTGTATATTTGTTCATGCTATACGTAACCAAGCATATTCTCTTGCCTCTTCCCCTTGCCTTTTCATTCTTCCACTCAAATTTTCATTTTGTTGCTTTTTAAATGAGTATAGTTTCAACATTTTGTCTACTTACTTGTTTGTTAATGCATTTATTTTAAGTCCCATACATAAATAACTCGAGTGACAAAAGGGACAAAGAAATGCAGGACACACTAAGAGGTCTTCGAATTTCTAAACTAGCTCTGGTTACAAGCTTTAATTAAAACAAGAGTTGGATATTTACAAGGTTGTACCTTACTCTATGAAAGCTGCAGTTTTGTAACATGATTAAACAGAGAAAAAAGAAAAATTCTTCAGTTATTGCAACTGTGCAGTGATGAATAAGGTTGTAATTTTTTTTTTTACTTAACACTGAAAATTATTTTCAAAATTTTAAATTTATTTAGGCATCCAAGTTATTCTACAGGTCCCATAAGCAAGCTATGCAACAATCATACACATCAAAGCATTACGTAAGTTTTTATTTTCACCTTCTATGTCTTGTCACATTCATATCTGTTTTGATATTCGTTGCTTCTTTTGCTGGCAAACACAAAACTACCATCAATCAGTACCACAATTTCAGTATTACCTATTTGTTAACCTCACATAATTCTGGAAATCTCCTTCTCAGGCTTTTCTAAGGTCCTTCTGAAGTTGATTCTACTTTTGTATCACAGAGTTAAAACACTTTTCCACTCTGCATTAATGAAGGGTTGGAGTTAATAAATTTGTTAACCTTGGTATCTGCAACAGCCACAGGAGTAAGATACATTCACTTGCAGCCAGTGGCATTATTCAACAACATATGCAGAACATCTATCAAAATACATTATATATTATTACATTAAGCAACTGAGATTTCTTTAATATGAATTATTGAAATATTCCATTCCCAGATTTTCTTCTGGAGAACAACTTTGGAGAATATTAAATCATTTTTGTGGTTGACTTCTTCAGAAAACATAGTTAATGACAATCCTGTTCTGGGACTAAAATGTTGAGAATAACTTAACTGAAAAAAAAATTACATTAGGATCAAAGAGAACACTTGGGACCTATAAATAAAATGTAATACTTTAATGAGTAATAGTGTTATTACTGAAACTTGATCATGAACTTTGTAGACATACTAGGCACAACAGCCCTCCTATAATATAAATCTTAAGAAGACAGCATGAATATGACCAGAGATATCCATGAGGTTAGACAGCTGGGTTCTAGTCCACTCAAGTACATAGATTGCTCTGAAAGTAATGCCTCCTTTTTATTTCGGTGGAAACTACAATGGATACAAAGAGTGTAATAAGACGGTTTGACAGAGCAATTCTCAGCTACAAAACTATGTTTTTCAACATCATCACATCATTAGCAAATTCACGCTGATGAACTGATCAAGATACTCATCATTTGGTGGTATGACACTTGTGCTTGTTGATCCAGAATGTAGCTCATCTTTCACGTTGCTGTCATCACTGCTGAAATGCATCATCCACCACTTCACTGTACTCACATCCATCATTTGGGTTGCATGAACTCTCAGCAAGTGTAAATCTATGTCAATTGATGCAATTGTTTCTGCATGGAGGAATTCAGCTACAAACCATTGCTTCATATGTACTTCCATACGAGATGCCATACAGTCAGACTGCTCCTCTACTGCCATCTGTCACATAGCAACAAAATGGTAATGGAATACTGGTGTAAAGAGTTCACATATACTGCCACACCACTGTATCATCAACATCCACCTCTGATGTTGTGGACCAACATAATGAATTGGGAGGTATTATTTTCACAGTAATCCTTGAACGCATTCTACATAACATTCTTTTTTTCTTTTTTTTTTTTTTTTTCTTTTTTTCTTTTTTCTTTTTTTAATAACAGTCTGCAGTCTGCAAAGAAACCTATCATTTCCTATTTAACCAAGTTTCTAGGATGCGTAATAAACTCAGTACGGCAAAACTGTTTTCTTTTATATTCTTTTTTTCTTTTAATAACTTACCCACTGAACACTGATAATAAGATAATATGCATTTTTTCCTGTTCAATGAATTCAATTTTCAACTACTCATCCCTGTGCTTCTTTGCTGATAATGACAGTTCAGCAATTATGGAGATTTTCACTATTTTTATTTATTGAAAATCAGTGGTTATTAAAGATCTTTTATTTCAATCATCATGTTCATAAAGATAAAAGGAAAACACAAGTTCGGATAGAGAGAAAAATCATATAGCCAGAAGAATGAAAAGGAGGGTAAAATACATAAATTTATGCATCAGATGTTCTTTAACAAAAGAACAGTTTCTTAAATGTTAAGTTATCCAGACTGTCAGCAAGAACAAAACTAAATTTCTACAGATTCTGTTCATGCAAATCAATGCTGTTCACTATGACTTCTCTCAATTTCTGAAGATGGAAATCCATATAAAATTTGAACTCTGAAGTCATGAAATGTGAATGTAAGGAAACACTAGATGGAGAAAGATGAGTAACAGGAAGGTTAAATTCACCCTTGAAAAACAGATACTGGGATTGTATAGTTGAGGTAGTCACAACTGCAAGGGAAAAGTGTAATGTCTAAGAGGGAGTGAAGCTAAATTATGAGGCAAATAAAGACAACTTGCTAAAAAGATGTAGCAACAAAAAGCAGTGAGACAGGAGAGAGAACAGGAATGGAATAAAGGATTATAGGATAACAAATCTGGACTGCCTGTTTACACTCTGGTTTATATTACATACATTTATTGTAACAACAGAGCAGATCTATCAGCAAGGATAAAGAAGACTTTAAAAGAATAGCTGAGCAATGCACAGTTAAATGTGAATCCACATTTAAACAGACTTACTTTCTTAGCAAATACCACAGCAGGTAGAAAACCTGAGGCTGATCAGTCAGGTTTCCATGCTAAAAAGAAATGAATCTGTAGAACCATAGACCCTTTAAAACTGTCATTCCTATTTCACTTTTTACATCATTGATTACACTTGGTGAAAGGGACATAAAATATTGTTTATTAATATATTGTTCTGTATCTCTTTTGGACTGCTGTTGCTAACTACGTAAACAAGGCAACATTGCAAGCTCAAGCTTCTTCCCATGTAATTCAGGACCCAGTGAGGTCTTTGAGGCAAATCCTACACCTGGCTGAGAAATCCAGACTTTCAATTCTCCAAGGAGCATTCTGCTTGAAGTTTTACATTCTCTTATCTGCAATGTAGTTTACCTCCAAAACACATGGAGACCACAAAAGCTTCCAGATGCTGAAGACATGACACCTCTGTGATGTCTCGAGGGACCTGAAAAACTGTGCTTCTCCATACTGGCTTCAAAATTCTTTATGGCTCTTCCTCCCAAAAGCATAATTCTCCATAATGTTCTGAGAGAAAGGGGACAACAACGCAGAAAATGTTGGCTCTAAGTCAAAGTCACCTACATCGCCTGTTTGGCTTCAGGCTATAGACAAACCTCTTTTTCCTACAGTAAAAAATATGTATTTATTTATTTATTAAGCACAGAAATGTCAATACCAGGTGGTTAATTATTTAGAAATACATCCAAATTAAAAACTTTTTTTTTTTTTTTCATAAAAGAAATGGAAAGAATCAGAAATGAGGTTTCAAGAGTAGTGTTTATAACTATGGAAAGTCATAGAAAGTCATTTTGACAAACAACATGGTCGTCAATAATAATTTGTGTTTTAAGAAGATTTTATGGTTTAAAAGCTAGTAAAACATAGGTATTCAGTGATAGCATAAATTTCAGTTTCCCTTTTGGAATCTCTATATTCAATTATTGGTAATCAAAATAGTGATTAAACCACTTTCAAAACTAATTATTCTTTAATTATCAGCTGGCTGTTCCAACTGTGTTAATTAAAGTAAACAGTAAGCAGCTTTTTTTCCACTATCACTACCTGCTTCTTGTAACTGAAGCCCTTTACTTTTCTTGATGTAAATTAAAGCACATCTGCTGATTCCATCCAATTATTCTTTTTATTTTATATATTTTATTATTCTTTTTATCCTGTAATCTAGAGAATTTAATTGCATTTCAAATGGCTTTAAAGTCACATGAAGGTGTACACAAATGCAGAAAATTGACACCACTGCAAAAGAAAATATATACTATTTATATATAAAATATACTATATTTGCAAATATATTAAAATTAAAAATTAAATATATTAATTAATATATATTTATATATTAAAATTAATATATTTTATATAAAATTAATATTATAAATTATATAATTAATATTAATTTATATAAAATAAAAATTATATTTTATATAAAATTAATATATATAATATATATTAAAATTAAAAATTAAAATTAAATATATTATAGCAAATATACTATATTTGCTATAGTTAATGAGCTAAGCATATTTGATTTCCAAGTAGTTTTCTGGAGAATGTGCATTTCTTTAAAAATATCCTCATATGTAGATGTTCTTTCATTTCTGTGACCAATTAGAAAAAAAAGTTCTTAAAATCTACCAAAGTTGAGAAATTACATGGACAGAATCGGAGTATTTATTAAGGAACTATCATAAATGATATCTAACATGTCACTGTTTTCATGCTGCTAAAGAGGAAAAATAAAAAAAGGGACAACCTTTCAAAATAACCTTATCTGCCACCTAACTTTATAAAATAAATTTTCATGCATATTTCCTCAGGGAATTCACTGTGGTAATAGAATGAGGAACTAGAAAGAAATTTTTTTGACCCTTGGAGACTTTGAGAAACTCCCTTAAGGAAAGGCATGATGTATTTTTAATAAATTTTGTGAAACCTTATATGAGGAGCTGAAGTAATTTAAGTAATATTACACTGAAGTAAGTACAAGTGGTTCCAACATCTATCCCACCCTAAACAATAGATGAGAATTTTTTCAATCTTAAAAGCATCTCCTGAGATTTAATTTATTTTATATTTATGCTGCTCAAAGTACACTTGCTTTTTTCTCTCCTTTCAGAAATTATCCTTGCTCTTTAAGACTAGTTGTTGTTTTTTTCCTAGTGTTGCAAACATCACACTGTCCAGATTTTGCTGATTTACTTTATTTTTTGAGCTGAGCAGGTAGGAGACATAGAAAGGAGATTGTCAAGGCAGACAAAATCGTTACACAGTCTGAATAAGTAGAGAAAGTCCAAAAGAATTCACCAGATACTTCGGATGTGTCTATCAATTTCTGGATTCTTAAGAAAATATATGCTGTTAGATATCATGCTGTGTGAATTCATTTAAAATAGCACAGACACGATTTCTACTGTAGTGACATTTTTTACTAAAAAAAATTCAGGGAATATGGAAAAAAAAGCCCTGTTGCCTGAAAGTAACTTCTGCTGGTGATATTAAAATGAATCTTTATGCGTGCAGAATTTACTAATCAAAAAGAAAGCCTCCATATCAAAAATTATTGAAGAAAAAATATAGTATATAGCTAATGCGTACACAACATTGAATTTGTTTTTACTCTCTTCTGTGGCCACAAATGTCTCATACTGTATTTTATCCCTAGCATACATACATGTTTACTGTAAAACACTGAGCATTACCATTGCTATCTGTGTTAACCAGGACAGTAAATTGGACAAGGAGGAATTCTCCACTCTAAATTATGAATGCAGGACTATTTTATGCATCTGAGTCTGAATTATTTCCTTTTCCACTTTTTCTCCCCATCACATTTCATTCTCCAGGCTCCCTTTGGATGCACCCTTTGGAAATACATCAGCAAACACCTTTGGCTCAAATTCACTCCCTGTTCACTGCAGGGGAGTTAGACTAGATGACCTTCAAAGATCCCTCCAGTTCAAATGATTCTATGATTCTAAGTGATATAACCTGGGTTGTACCTACACTGCTGAAGGCTCCATACTATTACATTGACTGTCATATCTAAATGATAAGCAAATTGCTAGCATAGTGGGTTACATCTATCCTATATATTTAAACTTGCTTTTGTCCTACATTTGCCTAACTTGTTTAGTCTTTACCATATTAACTAATATAAATCTGATAACTCTGGAATCTCATTTATAGCACATCAGCCTACCATGCCAACCTAATAAACGAGCTAAGAGTTACATAAAAGCAAGTTTAGAAAGCTGCCTTGAAGCAAACATTCTTGCTTACCACTTCTTCCTAAAATCTGAAGAATCACTTCTGTCAGCTGGGATTGCTTCTATTATGATAACTAACAGTATTGCTTCTGAGTTGAGATTGCTATCCCAGCTACAGAGCTGACTCTCATCTCTTCTCCACCCAAGGGGAGACAAGCACAAGGTTTGGTGCAGTAATGTTGTTGTTTCCCACTTCACCACAAAGGCCAAGTGTGCTGCAGTGGTTCTACTCTCCCCTCTGCCTGGCAGAACCAGTGGGTTCCACTGAAAGCACGTGGGATGGCTCTCACTGCCTGCCTTCCAAAGGAGACCAGCTCCCTTGGGACTTCGCTTCAGCCACAAAAACAGAACTATAATACTTCCACACATACAGCTTGTGGAAGGAAGCATATGTGACGGTAGCTCAGCTCAGACTTCTGCCCCACACAGGTCCTTGGGCATACTGCTGCTGCTCAACACATCACACAGCTGCTATTTAATTTCTGATAAGGCTGCAGCCACCTTAGGGAACAAACAGGAATTGCTGATTTTACCTACTGTTTGGCACATCAGGACTTTCAAATTTTAGTATTTTGCATAAGACCGGAAAGTACTTTGGTTGTGGCATATAAAGAATATGAGAACTTGTCAGTCTCACAGATCTGAGGTCCCAGATGTGTTTCTTTTCTCTACTTCATCAGAAGGCAGGCAGACATATAAAGCAACATGGCATTACAATACCCAGCCACCACAGTGTAACCTTAGATTAAGAAAACACAGCCTTGAATCACAAAAAAAAAAACACACAAGAAAACAACAGCTGGTATCAGGATTTTCAGATATTCTCTAAAGAATTGGTTTTGATACAGTATCCTCAATTTCAGCACGAACAGGGGCCTGGTGTTATAAACATCTCTGCTCTTGCAAGCCTCATCAACATTTTCAGCATCTGATTTTTCTCTTTCCCTGTGTAAAATAGTATGACAGGGCTTCATCTTTTGTACATGATGTTTCTGTCAGAAGCCTGAGAGGCAAGTCACAATTTATAAGCCAGACTCCTCCTAAAACAATGCCTTTGAAGAGTCTGAATACACATCAGCAGTCAAGATTTCTAGTTACAACTTAACAATTCAAATACCTTAATGCAAATGAGTTTTCAAATACCTTAATGCAAATGAGTTTTCCTAAGTTGACTTTTCCTGACAGGTAAAATGTGAAGGGGTTACAAATCTGGTTATGACTCATATTGTTGTTCCAGTATGTATGTGGTATGCTTCTCCTGTTGGCAAAGGGGAAAAAAAAAATCAGTGTTTTCAGTACTGTCATACCAAACAAAATAAATGTACTTTGGGAAGTGCCAACAAATTCCACCCTCACAGAGGCTGAGGGAGTAATAAGAAGAGTACAATACAAGAAAGTCTTAAAGCATCTAAATGATTTCTTATGAAATATGATCCACTGAACAGTACACAAGTCCAAAAACAGGAGACTTCTGATTCCATTTATAGTTTCACTGCAAATTCCACCTGTAGTCATACTCAAGTCACCTTGGTCTGCTAATAGGGACAAGAAATGCAACAGCACTTTAGTAACAGCTGTTATATTCGTGGTTCAGCAAACTGCTACATGTGACTTGAAATCCAAAATTTTTAGGGCTGTTTGTTGTGGTTTATCTTCAGATTAGAAATAAAAAGAATGAATAAGAAACAAATCTTTTTCCACTTTCACTAGGTTTCACTAGGGTTAGATGCCATTTAGTTACCAAAATGCCAATCTAAGAAGCAATCATTACCTACCCAGATATGGATATTTGATTCCATGTATAGTATTTTGAGTAATTTTTATCTTAAATTGATAGAAGCCCTTTGCTTTTTTTCCCCCCATTTTACTTTGTGCTTGTTAAACCATTGTACTGTTATTTTCAGTACCCTTTATGATGATAAATAATCCTCCTGCAATTTTTCACCATTACAACTTCACTAGAAATGGAACATTTATGTTTGTATGTCCTTGAATTGTTTGATTCAGGCTTCCCTGTACAGTAGCCATCAGTTTAGTTAAATGAAATAATGTGAACAGAAGAGTTTAACTGACAAAATCAAATCTTTGTGGGTGTTGTTTTTTTGTTGGTTGGTTTTTGTTCAAATCTTTAGGAATTCCTTCCTTGTGATCAGAACTACTGGTTGTTGGGTTGTTGGTTTTGGGTTTGGGGTTGTTTTTTTTGTTGTTGTTTTTGTTTTTGTTTTTGTTTTTGTTTGTCCTCTATGAGCATTTAGAGAAATTAAAGTAAGTGCAATAGCAATTGATGAGTTATGATTAAAAAGCTGTAAAGAGTGCCATTGCTTTTAACAAATACTTAACCACATTTGTTTACAAAGCATAATTTGCATTAAGTGCATGTCTACTGCAAAACATGACAGAAATCAACTTCTGAGGATATGTGGATTATTGCATTTGCATTTTCTGTTAAAATGTGCATACTTAATCATTTGCAGTGCTTGACGAAGGGGTACAAGAGACTTCTACTTTGATACAAAAATGTATTGTGTAAACCCTAGTTGTTCTGATGTTGGCTGCTATTTTGCAGGCATCCATTTCTTAATAATAATCACAGCAGTAATAAAATATTCTATGCACATAAAAAAAAAATATTGGCATATTGGCAAAAAACAAAAAGTAAATCACTGTCATGAATGGTTCCAAATTGATTCCACATAACAGTTTCAGAACATTAACAATATTGTAATATTTCTATAAAACTGCAGATGCAAGCAAATGTTAAAGTGAATTTGCTGATGCCTAAATCTGTACTGATATTGTGAATATGGGCATTAGATGGGTGAATGAATATAATTTACATTATATACATATCAGCTGTGTGAAATGTAGGAATAGATTAATGGTTTTGTATATGAAAGCTTTGATTTAATGGACAAGAAACAAAAAATATATTTCTTAATGATTTTTCAGCTAATCTAGTTTCTCACAGTGAATGCATCATTATTAAAACAAATTCCTCTGGATGATGAAACTGATGATTTTAGCCCAGATTAAGTTACTTCAGAGAGGTCTCAGACCATTGTTAGTGTTCTGCACCCATAAGTATTAAGGCAATCAAGAAACTCCATTACCTGAGCCAGCAAAAAATGATGTCTCATACAAGTGAAATATCTAACATGCCGCTAGGAAAGATTAATAAATACCGTTACTCAATGAAGCTGTAGCTTCCACCCTAAAGGATTTTGTTTTACGTATAGATCAGATGTATAGACAGAGCTGCCAGCAACTATTATTGAAAGGAAAGCACTGTAGAAGCAATATCAATCCTTAATGCTCATTTACTACAATACAAATTAGAAAAAGCTATCTTTTAGAGCGAGAAATCACAACTCTCCTAGTTGAAAAAAATGAAAGAAAATCTTGACTAACCATAGAATTATTTTCATTATGACTAACAGTTTTACTTTGTCTAAACTATTCTGTTAAACTATTGTTAGTCTATCAAAATTGTTCAGTTAAAATAAGCAAGAAATGAAAAAGTGTAGGCTTCAGTGATCAAATCCAGTCTTCAAAGATTTTAGAATTGTTTATTCAGACCAAGGCCTATGTACCTTATTGATTTATCATTTAAGGATTTCATATAACAATTGTTAAAATTCATCTTTTTATGCATCTCAGAAATTTAACAGACAGAGGTAATCAAGTGGATGACAGGGTATAAATCATAGAGGCGATAAACAGCTTAAACTAAAAGAAAGGAGGTACACAAATCATATTAACCACAAATCATCTGCAACAAGGGCCACGAAAACTAAACGTATAAAACTCATAACATTACAGATAAAGGAAAATACTGAGGGTTGCAGTATTATCAGGTTGGTGACAATGGTGCTAACATGCTATGAATTCAGAGACAATACCAATGAAAAATTCAGTTGGTGTATGCAGATTGAATAACTGTTACTTCAATTTGTGACGTGAAATTTATGTCTAGCATCCCTGAAAGTGATGTGAGATTAGTCTTCAATCTTCTGTATGATCTGCTACAGAATGCTGCATTTGAAGATCTTAATAAAATTCAGTATCATCTGAGAAATTGAAAAGTTAAGGAAATCCGCTATATTCACATTATATTATAAAAAGAGGAACTACAAAAATGAGCTTTTACACAAAAAGATTTTAAAAGATTAGATAAAAATGCGAGTGATGTAGAGATTCATCAACTCTTATTTAGAAGCTGAAAGTAAATTGAATATTATCAATTCAATCTTGAAAAGTGCACCAGCCTTACTTGAGTGATTTGGTTAAATGAATAACTCTGTATTAGAAGTCAAGAAGCATCATTCAGAAAGTAGACATTTATCACACAATTATGATTATGAGAGATAGAGCATAAGATCTAAGAAGTTAGAAGAATACTAATATAGATGTGTCAGGAAAGGTGTCAGGAAAGATGTTGGTATAACAATTTGGTAAGGGGACAAAATTTTCTAATGCATCAGACACTGAATTTCTATAGGATGTTTAAGACAAGAAAAAAAAAACAGAAAATTGATTATGAATGAACAGCACAATATATCTGGACTTCTACAAAGTTTTGCTCAAGTGACGAACAGAAAAACTATGCCATGCATAAGCAATCATGCTTCTCATTGATTACCAACGAATTACAAATCTAGTAGCAAAAGATAATGGCAATTCTATGGGTTCCACAATGGAAGTGGTGCAGACTATTAAAAGAGAAGCTGACCAAAAAGAATTGCCTGTGATCTCATGACAATAGCTGACTGGGGGGGGAATATAACGCAAAATTTTATGTCAGTAAATGTATAATGAAACAAAGGGAAAGATAATAAAAAATAAATTAATAATAATATTTTTAAAAAACTAATAGACACAATGAAAACACGTACCTGGTATGTATAGTAGATATTTAACAGCAAAGAAAGAGGCAGCAGAGAGAGTCTTATGAAATATTTTACTTGTTCAACAGAGATCAGTCACTCAAATCAAATGTTTAAAAGAAAATATAGAACAAAACACACAACCATGATCATGCCATGACATAAACTCATAAGTGCCTATGAGAAATACTGTTGGGTCCTGATCTCACCATCTCAGAAAAGGTATATAGAAATATAAATAAGTATACAAGTGACAGAGAAAAGCGAAGAAATGAAACAGCTTATTTACAAGAAGAATTGAATTCATAATAATTCTGCTACTCCGAAGACAGAGAGATCCAGGTAAGAAATAGGATACACTATTATGAAATCATGACAAGTGTATGATAAAAATGGCTACACAATTACTCACAGCACAAGAACTGAATCTACAAAAAAAAAAAAAAAAAAAAAAAAAAGAATTAAACATGTTGCCTCTTCCTTTGAGGAAAATATGGACCTCCAGCCATTCAGTTCAGTTGTTAGTTGGTGCCATGGTTTTAGCTGTGATAATTATTTTTCTTCCTAGTAGCTGGTATGGTGCTTTGTTTTGGATTTAGGATGAAAATAATGTTAATAACACACTGATGTGTGTTACAACACTTAATTGTTGCTGAGTAGTGCTTACACTAGTCTCCTGACATTATTATTTTCTTCCACATTAGTACAAGAGACAATGTACTGTTTGGTAATACAGCTACAATACCAACAGCAGCTCCAAATACACAGTTTTTTCTTGTGGGAAAATAAAGAAAGAAGAGAAAGGAAAGGGAGGAAGGGAGGAAGGGAGGACAGAAGGAAAGAAGGAAAGAAGGAAAGAAGGAAGGAAGGAAAGAAGGAAAGAAGGAAGGAAGGAGATGAATAAGGGAACAAGCAGCATATTAAAAATGTTATCCACTGTCTGTAAGTTTATTGAATCACTGGAGGATAGTTGGTCAGCTGTTAAGACTGATAAATACAATATCGCATCCTAGCTAAAATACATAAAATCAGCTTTTTATCTTACACAATAATCACTGTGAGATTCAAAAAGAAAAAAAAAAAAAAAAAAAAAAAAAAAAAAAAATCAAGTTATAGAATGTCTCTTTTCCACTTTATATTGAAATTCAATATGTTATACTAAAGGAAAATATAAGGTCTGTCTTTACGCAAGTCCGTGGCCAAGTAAATCATTACCAAACTCTGTTATAAAGATAGATTTTCTGCCATTGGGTCAATATGCAACTTCTCAGAGGACCATGACTTCATTAAACTATTTGACTTTACTTATGTCTTATGAAATAGTTTATGAAATAACGGTAATTGTAGAGTTGTAGGATGCCTTTCTTGGCAAATAACAGTTACAATGTTTTCAACACAGATGTTCTGATTCATTTTGTAGGAAATTACAGACAACTCAATACAGTATTATTTTTCACCTTTCAAGCTGTCAGAATAAATACCATGTTAGAGAAATACAAATATTGTACACAACAAACCTGCAAATTCCTTGCCTAAATAATGTCACAGTTTGGCCCAATTAGGCCCAGTTCTGTGACAAGGGAGCAAAGGGACCACAGTCCCACACCTCAGGAAATTGGGAATGGGGAACAGAAAAGGTAGGGAGATGGGCCTAGACAAGGAAAAAACAGCAGCAATAAGCTAAGGGAAAAGCATAACTTATTAAATATAATAGTAGAACATGAGATAATACAATATAATACAATATGATTGGAATTGAAGCCAATGAATCAAATAAAATGAGAGCGTGTTTTTGAAACTGAAGTCTTTAATGCTGTAGGCGAGACAGCCATGGAGTGGAGAGAGCAGAAAAAGAGCCTCATGATTCCCAGTCGGTTTTATCTTTCCCTCCTAGTGGACAACGGAAACAGAATAATGAAGTCTTCTGGGAGTTTTAGTTCACTTTTCTCTTCTGAGACCAGGTAACCAGAACTATTGACAATCTACGGAACTGAGCATTGGCTCTTTAACTCCCAGTGCACTACATGATGTTACGTTGTGGGATAATGATAAAAAATCATAAAAACATAACTGATGAACTGTTTATTCTTCCTTTTACTACATACATCATTTCATGCCAAATCATGAATTTACATACATTTGGATAGGTTTGTACTGGACCTATTTATTAGTACTGCGAGTTATAAAATAATAAAGTAACATAAAAAATGTTTGATTTACAACTGTTCATTATTTAAAGAGGTTTCTTTGAAGGTAATAAGTACAGAAAAGCTCAGTTCCCATTTTCCTATTTTCAAGGTATAATACTCATTCCCTTTCCATAATATCTTGCATCAAAAATCTTAATAGTCTGTCCCTGAATGCATTATTTAGCTCTTCATCCATTTTAGTCTCAATTCATATTTCTTATTCTTCTGTTGCTTCTCAAACACCAATCCTCCTAAATCTTTCCAAGTTTTCTCCCATTTTTTGTTTGGTCTTGTGTGTTGTATGTTTTCAATAAGCCCATTTGTCTGCTAACACTTAAGCTAACTTTCTGCCTCAGATCATGATTGTAGCTGACAATTCATATATCCCACTTCCTTACTGTTTTCCAAATCCTCTGCTTCAGTCTGCTTCAGCCAGGCTTCCAAATAGCCATCGCTATCCACCAACCTTTGCAGCTGTCTCTCAACTAGCAGAAGTAAGAAACCTAGACAGACTATTTTCCAAAATTGTGACAAGAAAGGAATAATGAAAAGAAATGAGAGCTTCCCCCCAAAAATAATGATGCCTAACTTATTTATTTGTTGGCAGTTTGCAGCGTATGGTACAAATTATATTTAATTTTAACAAGCTAAATTTAATTTTAAATTGCTAAATTTCTTTTGCTGTATGTAATTGTGTCCATTTGGGATCACCATCTGGACTTCAAAGAGAAGTAATAAAGATATATATAAATATCCAAGAGTATCCAAAATACAGACAATCTGCAACATAAGTGGGGAAAAAAAAGAAGCAATTAGCAGAGCGAGAAAGCAGTCATTGCCAGCAAAGTCACATAAGCAATAGAAAGAGATTTATCAATGAGATTAAAACAAAATTGCCAAGAGTTTGCTGAAATAAAGAGAACTGATAGAAGTTATTCTACCAGTAGTAAGTGGGAAAGAAAGGACTTGTCCTATAAAGTAATAGAGGGCAAATAAAGATTTCCTTATAAACTTGCTTTCTTTTCTAAGTCTAACAGTCACTTTGCTTTTTCAGCTTATTTTTGTCCAGTTCATATTTTAAGCAAAACTGGAGCCAATGGGATGAGTTTCAACAAGGCCAAATGCCGGGTCCTGCACTTCGGCCACAACAACCCCAGGCGACGCTACAGGCTTGGGGCGGTGTGGCTGGAGGACTGTGTAGAGGAAATGGACCTGGGGGTATTGATTGATGCTCGGCTGAACATGAGCCGACAGTGTGCCCAGGTGGCCAAGAAGGCCAATGGCATCCTGGCTTGCATCAGAAACAGTGTTGCAAGCAGGAGCAGAGAGGTGATTGTTCCCCTATATTCAGCACTCGTGAGGCCGCACCTCGAGTACTGTGTCCAGTTTTGGGCCCCTCACTGCAAGAAAGATATTGAGGCCCTGGAACGTGTTCAAAGGAGGGCAACAAAGCTGGTGAGGGGTCTGGAACACAGGCCATATGAGGAGAGGCTGAAGGAGCTGGGAATGTTCAGCCTGGAGAAGAGGAGGCTCAGGGGAGACCTTATTGCTCTCTATAACTTCCTGAAGGGAGGTTGTAGGGAGCTAGGGGTCGGCCTCTTCTCTCGTGTCATTAGTGATAGGACCAGGGGGAATGGTTTCAAGCTACGGCAGGGGAGATTCAGGCTGGACATGAGGAAGTATTACTTTTCAGAAAGGGTGGTCAGGCACTGGAATGGACTGCCCAGGGAGGTGGTGGAATCACCGACCCTGGGGGTGTTCAAGGAAAGACTGGATGTTGCGTTGAGGGACATGGTTTAGTAGGAGCTATTGGGAATAGGTGAACGGTTGGACTGGGTGATCTTTTAGGTCTTTTCCAACCTTAGTGATTCTATGATTCTATGATTCTATGAAAACTTAGTTTAGACGTCTAACCTTTTATTCCTTTTTTGTGTAAATAATCTATATGCCATCTCTAAGCAATTGGAAGAGAGAAAGGTCATCAGGAATAGTCAGCATAGATTCACCAAAGGAAAATCATTCTCAACCAACATCGTAGTTTTCTATGACGGCATAGCTGGAAAGATGGGATAGAGCAGTGGATGTCATCTATCATGACTTGACTTCAGCAAGGTTTTTGATACTGACATCCTGATACTGAAGCTGAGAAAATATGGGATAGATGAGTGGACAGTGAGGTGGGTTGAGAACTGGCTGACTGGCAGAGCTCAGAAGGTTGTGATCAGTGGTGCAGAGTCTGGTTGAAGATCTGTGACTAGCAGCGTTCCCCAGGGCTTGGTGCTGGGTCTGGTCTTGTTCAGTATCTTTATCGACGACCTTGATGATGTTCACCTGCAGTAAGTACACCAATGATACAAATCTGGGAGGAGTGGCTGAAACACCTGAAGGCTGTGCTGCCATTCAGCAAGTCCTGGACAGACCGGAGAGCTGGGCAGCAATAAACCAGATGAGGTTTAACAAAAGCAAATGCAGACACTTGCACCTGGGAAGGAATAACTGCAAGTAACAGTACAGTTTGGGACATGACCTGCTGGGGAACAGCTCTGCAGTAAAGGACCTGGAGGTCCTGGTGGATGACAAGTTGGCCATGAGCCAGCAGTGTGCCCTGGTGGCCAAGAAGGCCAATGGCATCCTGGGGTGCATTAAAAGGAGCATGACCAGCAGGTCGAGGGAGGTGATCCTTCCTCTCTACTCTGCCTTGGTCAAGCCTCTCCTGGAGTACTGTATCCAGTTCTGGGCTCGCCAGTGCAAAATAGACAGGGATCTCCTAGAAAGAGTCCAGTGGAGCACCACAATGATAAAGGGCCTGGAGCATCTCCACTATGAGGAAAGGCTGAAAACTGGGTCTGTTCAGCCTTGAGAAAAGAAGACTAAGAGGGGATCTGATTAATGTCTGTAAGTATCTTAAGCGTGGGAGACAAAAGGACATGGCCAACCTCTTTTCAGCAGTTTGTGAGGACACGACAAGGAGAAACAGCCACTGGAGCATAGGAAGTTCTGTATCAATAGGTGAAGGAACTTCTTCACAGTAAGGGTGATGGAGCACTGGAACAGACTGCCCAGAGAGGTTGTGAAAGACCTGCCTGGACATCTACCTGTGCAGCCTGCTGTAGGGGGCCTGCTTTGCAGGGGGATGGACTCAATGATCTCTGGAAGTCCCTTTTAGTCCCTACAATTCTGTGATTTTGTGATTCTATAATCTCAGGAAAAATAAATAGGCAGTCCCTCCAGAGCTTTAGCCTGTGATTCCTCAAAGTCTATATTGCTAAAGCAAATTTCCAATTTACATGAAAAAAAAACAACACGTATTGATGATCTTTTGACAGGAGGAGATGTATAAAAGAAATACAAAAAAAAATATAATCTCATTCTCTTTCTTAGTCATTTGTGCAAAAGAGGTACAGAATCTACAGAAGTGGGAAGTTACCTATAATTGGCATTCTGTTTTACAACTGAGGAAAATAAAACATTAACTTACTGCATTCTTATTTATTATCATGGTAAAAAAGGGCATCATGACACATTTTCTCTTTCTTATAAATTATTCAATTAGTTTTATTATACAATAAAAGCGATTTAAGGTCCAGCTGGATATACCTAACAGTGGAAAAATTGTTTAAAAAGACCAGAAAAGTTGCATTTCCCTACTTTGGGAGAAAGTATTTGTTGGTTTGGAAAACATATTATTTGAATTTATTGATTTGAATTAATTTGAAATATTTTTATAATTTTTGTATGTATTTTTTAGGAATGGGGAATGTAATGTATTATTACTGTATTGTTATTGCCCCTCTTATGCTTGATGGATAATTTTGGATATTCCTCCTTGCAACTGTACACACTGCATACTGGTACTCCAAGAGCAACTCAATGGGACTGCTTGATTAATGAGGTTTACTGATCTTGGAGCGACAGGTGGAAAGGGGCAAACGGGTGCTAAATGAGGCAAGGGAATTGCTTTATCCCCCTTATTAAAGTGGGAAATAAATTTCTAACTATGTCATAGTCTTCAACATTACAGTCAGAAATTATGTAAAGTGTAGTCTAAAAGGAGATTATAAAATTGAACAGGGGTACGGAAACTTGATTTGTCATTCACATGGAAGGCTGAAAGTTGACTGAAAAAGACTGCAGTGTTCTGGTGCAACAGGGACTGCTGGGGAGCATCTTCAGAAGAGCTATTTCTAGGAGAGTTGAATCAAATGGAACGAAAATAGATTGCCTTATTCTGAACAAAAACATTATGATTCTTCCATAAGAAGACTGATTAGCAACTTGGTTCAACTGTGCCTCTTCCATTAAAAGAGAGTCTGACTCTAAACATGACATGGTAATTTGCTTATTTTTGTTGTGATTCCGTTTTTTCCCCACAGCTTCATGGGAAAGATATTAAAATGAGATGCAGGGTGGTGTTTTAAGGCTTTCTTGTACAAGAATCTGCTTCTACGTCACAGGTCAACAACAGGCCCTGAAAGAAGAAAAAAAAAAAGCACACTCAAGTCTCTTCTGACATGCTAGTGAATGGCAAAAAGTATGCTGTATTGAACATATGGGAGAAAGACTTCTTAAAAATAAAAACATTCCTTGTATTTCTCAGTCGTGTGAGTTAGCAAGTTGCATACTTAAGGAATTACAGCACTTTGCATTGAAAAGAAAACAATCTCACCTGTGTTATTTGATAGCTTTCACAGATTTTCAAGATTGAGAAAGAAGGTGCTGAAGACCCTGTTAAAAAAAGCTCTTGTCTTCAAAGACTATCAAAGCAGAATAGTAGCTTGTTATTGTTTGAAAACAAAATGAAATGGAATGTGCTGGCTCTTGCAGAACTCTTGGGGGAATAGAAACAAGTGGAATATAATGAAAATATTTAGAAAATACAAGCACCTGAAATGGCTCATGCATTTTTTAGATAGCATTTCCAAAGGAAGAAGTCATAACATGAAATATTAACCCTGAGTCAAATCAGGGAAAATTATTATCATTAAAGATGAGATCAAACAACTATGTTCCATCTAGTTTAGACAACACAGCATCTGCAAACCTGTACAGAAATGTGCTTACAAAAAGTGAATTTTTATTATTGTTGTAGTAACAATTTCTGATGAAGAAAACCACTTCAGACACTCTTCCTTAAAAGAAAAGCGAGGGGTCGGATTCATCTCATCCATAAAGAAAATTCTTGTGTATTTTTAAGTCTAAGAAGTCAAATTTATACATTTTATAATACTTTAAATATTTACGATAATCTAATGATGTGTAAATATAAACACATCTGATAAAGACTACTAATTATGGGTGATTTTTTGATATAGTGAGAATCTACTATAAATACAAAAGTAAGCATGTCGTTTTATCAGTTCTCTATTACAGGATCACTGAACTACAGAATTACAAGATGGAGCAAGACTCCATCACCTCTCCTGGTAACCTGTTCCAGCATTTGATCACCTTAACAGTAAAAATGTGTTCTTTTGTATTCAGGTGAAAATTAATGTGTGCCCACTGACTTCTGTCCTGTCACCAAGCCCTACAGAAGACTGACTCCCTTGTTTTAATTCCCTTATATCAAGTATTAATGTTTATTGATCAGACTCCCTCAGGCCTTTTCTTCTTCATGCTTAAAAATCCCAGCCTTCTCAGCCTATGCACATATAAAGGATGCTCCAGTCACTTAATCTTCATGACCTTTCTCTGGATTCACCACAGCACGTCCATGTCTTTCTGGTACTGAGGGACCCAGAATTGAACTCAGCACTCCAAGCAACTTCTCATCAATGCTGAGTGGAAGGATCAACTCCCTTGACCTACTGACAATGCTTGCTAATGCAGCCCCTGATGGTGTTGATCTTCTTATGCATCTCCTGGCTCATGGTCGTCTTGTCCACCAGTGCCTCCAAGGCCTTCTTTGCCAAGCTGCCAATGTTGTTATGGAAGACAGTGTTTCACCTGTAATAAAACCTTCCTGACACTCGAAGTAAGCAATATTTCCTGCTCTCTCCTCATCCACCAAGACTGCGATAAGTGATGGGTCCTACTACTATTAACACCTCATCCTATATCACTGAAAAAACTCATCTCACCTCCTACACAGAATTCAGCTCCTAACCTAACTGGTGGTTTTTGATAAAATCTTACTACAATGATATTATGAAGCTATAAAAGGAAGAGCAAAATAGAAGTGTTAAAAATAATAATGAAAAGTGAGAATGCACCTTTCATTAATAAAGAAAGGTGATAAAGAATTAAATAAAGAACTAAAATAATGAAGCCATCAAACAGGACTGTGAGAAAATATCTTCTAACTACTTATATACTAGTGCTATGATTTCAGGCAATATAGGGACCAGACAAATAGTTTTCCAGCCAATGTCTTCTTTCATTGGAAAGTACAGTTTTGATAAAACACTGTTCTGTTGAAACTTTGTCATTTCTTTCCACAATTCATTTTAAGAAACAAAAATGCACATTTCTTTACAAGGTTATCAGAACAATTTGGCCAATTTGAAAAGAAAAAAAAGATACTTTATTTTAAAAAAATATATCTATATATGATGTAGATTTTTAAATTCAGTTTGAAAGACAGTATTTCAATTTTTGAGTTTTAATTGACAGGAAAAACAAAATGATTTGAAAATAGTGAATAACAATTAAAGAAGGATATATAATTACTGCACTCTTGTTTTGTCACAGAAGTTTTACAGTTTTCTAATTATATTAGTTATTTTGATGCTATGCCATATGTCATTTGACTTGCAATCTTGATATTTTGATCCTGGAATCAAAATTATTACCACATAATACAATGCACAAAGCAATTGCATAAAATATGTTCACAATAGATAGAACCAAAGAAGTTTTCAGGCAATTCTAGAAATTATTCATTTTTAAACTAACAGCTTAAAAAGAAATAGATAAGGATCTAAAACAAAGTTTCACTGCAGTTAGTCTACTTGTGGCCAAAAATTTTCTAGTCTCCTTACCAGCAAAATAGTAGTAATGATGTTCTCATGTTAAATAACAAAAAGAAAAGCAGCTGTAATAGTTCGGTAAACAGGGATGTAATCCTAGGTATGTGAGTTATCAGTACTGCAAAAACTATTGTAATAATACACTGAATTACAGTCTCTGAACAGATTTAATGATATCCTTTTTTGTTAACAGTTTTACCTTTGTATTAATATTTCATAGAACACCTGATCCTCTGATGACTCCTTCAGATATAAATGTGCTTTTTTGAAATGATTTCTTCCTTTACAAAATGAAAAACTTCTCACTGTGGTGATTTCTGCTTGATGGACAGCTAAACTTCACCATTTGGCTCTCTCAATCCCCCTCAAAGGAAGAGGAGAAAAATATAATGGAAAAGATCTCAAAGGCTGTGATAATGACAGGGAGATAGCTTACCAATTACTGCCATAGGCAAAACAGATTAAAAATAGGGAGATTTATTATAATTTATTGCCTATTAGTAACAGCCTAGAACAGTGAGAACTAAAAACAAAATAAATCTAAAGCACTGCTTTACAATATCGTTCTACAACAGTACACAAAACAGAAGAAACAAACAAAAATAAATAAACCTGATTTTAGCATTTGTTTTAGTTTAAAAAAAAAAAAAAAAAAGTGTCCAAAATTTATGCTCCCAATTGCCATTGATACCAGCTGTCACATTCCTCCATGCAACTGTGCACAGATTTTCTCCTGAGCTGATCGGCAGTGCCACGAAGGCCCTTTTCTGCAGATCCTACAAGGACCTAACCAATCAAATTCTAGCTTTTATTCCATTTTTGGTAATACTAAGATTATAATGAAAGTAAGACAATACAGTCATTAATAGTGTACCTATCCCTTCCAACTCCACACTGAATCATGCTTGAAAAGTTTGTAAGCCCTCACGATAGGCAGTACCTCTTCCCACCTATTTCAAGAAGCACTTTCATCCAGTTCAATGTCAGAAGAATTAAATAATAATAATAATAATTATTATTATTATTATTAAAAAGACACTGACCACTGGAGAGTTTTGTCCTGTCAATAATCTAATGTCAAAAATTTTGATTATAATAATGAAAAGTGTAGTGTTTGATCACTTACCATTTCCATGAGAATTCCTTTATACTTTGTGATAGATCAGCTGCTAAGTTTGCCTACAGTCTCAAGTGCAACAATAACTGCATGGAGTTCATCCCTCTTCCACCATGTACAATAAGATCTTTGAATTAATTAGATGTCTTCATGATGCAGATGATTTTAACTGCATAATTACAGAAATTATTGCAGTCACTTGGCAACCTTCCAGGGACTAATGCTCAAATATGTAATGCAAATTGATACCTTATAGCATATTCTCGTTCCCATGATCTTGCTTTGCTTCTCCCAGTTCTGAGAACCTCCCAAGACTCCTGTACAAGAAAAGTATTCTGTCAGTAGAAGAGCTCTTCGGGTGCAATCTGTGTAGATAATAGCTGAAAGAACAATAGGAATTCTATTTTGATATCTGCACCAAACATTTTTTGCATCTCAATTACATCCACACTTCTATACAGATGGAAACAATACTGTTTTATAGAACAACACTGTAATAAAAATGCTAGTATGCTTCCCATTCTGGCTTTATGATCTCAAGCTAACAGAGATGTAATTGTGTTCAAAGTATTTCTGCCTTCCATCTTTTTAATTTCTTTTTTTTTTTAATGAAGAAAATCTGTGTTTGTTATCACTTTTAATTGGAAATGCTCTTTTCGTAGTCTAATTCAATATACTCCTTGCATTATCTTGTGACTCCTTCAACAGCAGCACCTTTCAAAGTGCAGACTGATTTGGCAGGATATAAATTTCTCTTTAACATTGTATTGTTACAGCTGCACTGCTGTTGTAAGGCATGTAAGTGCTTTAAGATACTGCATATTTTCAACTTATGTTGAGCCAACATTTTTGTTTAATATATGACTACAAATTGAAGCTTGTAATAATTTTTTTCCTGGGTAATACAACAATTTAACTCAGCCAGTAATCCTTAAAAAACAAATAAACCAACATTTTTTTACAGTTTATTTAACTACAGACGAATCATGTACCTAGAAGCAAAAATGAAGAAGTAGTAGCCTTTAAATTACAGTTACATTTCAGCACGAAATTTATGGATGTGCAGCAGAAATGCCAGGTCACAGCCCAAACCAATGGTTGAACAGCAGGTGAGGAGGAGTGACTAATCCAGGATGCTCAGGGACAAGCAATGAATCTGAGTGACTTGAAGGAGTAGAGCCTGGATCCACCCCTCCTCACCCTCTTTTAAGGGTTAGCAACCAAGAGGGTAGTATTTCTCTGCACTTCTCTTGAGCTGCTATTGGTTGTTGGAAGCAGTAAACCAATCTTCCCTGTTTGTTACCTGCTATTGCTCTTACCTGCATCCCACTGGAAGACACTATCATCATCTTCCTTTGCCATACGTGAATAATTCATTTATTCCTAAATTAAAAGCTACTAAAACGCTAGAATTGCAAACAGCACATTGATATTAGTACGTTTTCATCACTGTTGTTCCGCCCCTCCAAAAAAAAAAAGTAGTACTACTAATACTCAGGAGCGTACAGCAATTAAGCATCTGATCCCTTTGAGCCTCACTTAGAACACTGGTGGTAGTTTAACCCTGCAGTAGTCATGTGATCTTTGCTGATTTCTTTACAAGATCAGAGGAAATTATCTTACCCTGCAGAGATATCCTGACCACAAATCAAAATCGCTAAGCCAACTTAGAAGTAAAGTTAATGGGCACTCTAAAATAGGGCCTCTTAAAATGTAAGAGTATAGCCTTGTCTAGAGGTACAATAAAGGAAATAAATGCATTTGCATTCTGTATATACATTACTTTGTATATCAATGAGAACACTACTTCTTCCTTCTGAAAGTTTGTATGCATTAATGCACAGCTAGCAAATGAAATGCTTGATTACTCTTAGTAATTGAAATATTTTTCTCTATTGGCATTAAATCAATTAAGAATGCTTAGGTTGTACTGAAACAATCTGAGTTCAGATTGATGTTTTCATGGAATAGGCACAGACCTGAAAATGTGCCATTTTTAACACACTCCCCTTGTCTTGGGTTCTTTGCTTCACAACATCACCTACCTCAGGTATTTTTAAAGTGTGTATCACCCTATAACTGAAACATTATAATCTTTGTATCATCTTCCCTTGAAGAACTATCTCTTTTGCTGCAGTTGCTGATAAAGAAATAAATTAGTAATCAGTGCATAATATTATCAAGGTTCAATTAAATTTTCTACCCGAAGAAGAAAACCTCATTGTTTCATCAGTTTGTTTAATTTGTTTGCACAAATGAGACTTCTAATTTTTGAAGGAGATGAGATTCTGGATCAAATACATCCACACATTGATAACTACAACAAAGAAAATTTGGGAAACAAATTGTATATTCTTCCTGTATCTCTTCCTGTATCACTTCCTTCATCAGCAGAGAAAAAAATATGTACGTTTTTTTCTCCTAAAATACTATGTAACTTTACTTCTAACAAAAGAGTTAAAAGCAGCTTGCTAAATGACTCTGTCTTTCCAGAAAAGGTCTTAGAACCTAATGAGGAATGAATGAAAGAAAAAAAATAAAATACATCCAAATACGTGCTAGCCTAACCAACATGCAACATACTTTCTGTAATCTTTGCTCAGTTTATAGTCTCCATGCAATTCCAATATATGCAATAGCACTCTGTACTAAGCTCAGTAGGCATTTCTGTATCAGCAAGGTATACAACATTTTGACACTGTATAATTTTTAGCTATATTAGTACTATTTCTCTATGTCAGTACAGGAAATTTCTACTTATAAACATTGCGTAGACATAAAAATATGCATGAAACTGCTGAGGAGAATACAGTATCTTTACAGTGGCTGTAGATCATTAGTTTTTTTCTAGCTTATCCCAGTAGTTATTAATTTTACAACACAAATTAAAAAATATGCATAGTTTTCTAAGGAGAAACATGGATTTTCTACATTTGAAAATTACTTTTGAGTTTGACATAACTTCTATATGTAAAGAATAGTTTAATTTCTGAAAGGCTGGAACAAATCTCTAATAAATAAAACCGTGTAGTGAACCATTCTGTAAATCCCAGGATTAGTCTCATGAGAGAGAAAGACTATGATTTTTAATAGGACTTGCTTATATCTGCAGCTTAAGGATTTATAGTCATCCATGGTCGTTTCAAAATTACCTCTTCAAACTTGTAACAAGCATGAATAAAGCTATCCAAATCCAAAATCTGTCCAAAATATTATAGCATTTCTGCTGCTGTTGAAAGGTTGAGAAAAAAAAAAAGGACCCACACTATGCTACCTTTTTGGCACAAAAGCAAGGTTGTCCTTAGCTTCTGCTAGAGACTGATGAAACCAAACAAGGAGCTCTGGAGTATGAACAATGACCACAATAAATTTTTTTGCTCGCTATGTCCCTAAGGATCCAGTGTTATCAGATGCAAAGACCAGCATTAGGAGTGAAGCAGCAGGAACAGAACACTGACTCCACATTTCCAGTATCAAGAAAAAAAGAATGAAAAGGAATACGTTCCACACGTACACGTAGTAACCTCTGTACTCGGTACACTGTTTTCTCCTATCTGGGAATATAACTCGGAATTAAATTTCAGTAACACATTAGGTTTCACTGGATTTTAGAAATTAAAAACCTCATTTGTGGTGTCACTAAATGAACTGTGATATAACAATAAGGTTTCCAGATACCGGCTTCTTGCTGTTCCCAAGGGTATTTTTTCATACTTACAGCTGACAATTCAGTGTCTTCTAGGATAAAAGGTGGCTATTCCAAGGGCCTGATGAGTACTGAATTGTGAGAGTTTCATGATTTTATAACAGATAGAACTATTAAGAATAGATGAAAAGGCTACAAGCACAGGCTATTCCTCCTTTTGTGTTTGCTCCAAAGCCAGAACATGCTATTACAGCATAAAGAATAAGTGAGAAGACAGAGGATATAATGGAAGAAAAAATTATGAAAGCTACAGGAAAGATAAGTACATACATTGTGGGTAGATGAGAGAAAGGTACACCTTGATCTAACAAGAAAAACAAGCAAGTGCAAACTTAAGAATGTAAAAGATAGATAACATTGAAAAATAATCAAGTGAATAACCACGGGCACATTAATCTCCCTTGTCCCACATCAGCTAGCATGATTATTTAACTTCATTACTATGCAGAAAGGCTTTGAGGAAAATGTATGATATAATGGGTTTGTTTCTTTAAAAATCTGAACCAGTAGATTCAGCAAAAACGTTCAGATGTAACAGAACAATATCAGAAGAAACACATTTATGATTTTTTTATCTGATGAATAGATTTATTCCTTTGCAGGTGAAATAATCAAACAAGGATTCATATTTACTTCTCAATTCTTAAGCTAACTATTTAATTTTCAAATAAATATCATTAGTTCTGTAGTAGTTCTTCCACATTGTAAAGTGCAAGTGAAAGTTAGTTATGCCCTCTATAAAATATTAATGAATAGCATCCTAGCAGTATCTTATCTTTTGAAGAAAGGAGGAAAGAAAGAATAGGGGAGAAAAAAAAAAAGGAAAAAGAAAAAGAAAAAAAAAAAAAGAAAGAAAGAAAGAGAAATGAAAAAAGAAGGAAGAAGCAAGCAAAAAATTTCAGGTAAAAAAAAATCTGTGAGCCAGTCAGTCAATTATATGAATATCAAATGTTCAAGTTTCAATCTCCAGTCTACTGATACACAAACTCATTTATCATTAAAGCACAGCATTCTTGATGTATTACAATGTATTGCCTGTTAATGAAATTCTTCAGATGCTTGCAGGAAGTAGTACTAGAAATACACATTACTGCAAATGCATTTCCTATTGGAGCACTCAGCATAGAGAAAATACCATGCAACAATTCTGCCTGCCCATTTTCTCAGACCGCAAGGAGGACTGCAAGAGCACTTGAATCATCTTATCATATATTATATGATAAATACAATATCTATGATATCATAAATATGATATATACAATATCTTATTCATCTTATTTCTTGTTGGCACAGTGAAACGCTCATTCCAACTCTTTCCAGGTGAAATCAATGAGGATTCTGCTATTGATTCCAATGCAGCTGCAATCCTAGTCGCCGTTTCTGCTCCATTTCCCAAAGGGCTTAGAGAGGTTATTAAAAAATAAAATCAAACTGCACCACGGGGATCAAACTCATTACAGTCACTTTTCAGGAGGCAAAGAGAATAAATGCTTTTATTGTCTGGGGATACTGCACTCTTCATTGAAGAGAAAATTTGTGTTGAGTCAGTCTGAGTGCTATCAGCAACAGCTCTGCTCGACAAGCCTCTGATGCTTAACGGGGGAAAACGAGAATCTGTTTTTTCATTGATTTGTTTTGTAATCTCACTATGAGAGCTTTTGCAGTTTACGTTCACAGTTCTGGGGAAGGAAAAAAACAAGAAAAAAAAAAAAGGTGGCAGCCCAGCCCACGGCAGGAAGTTAGAACTAGACGATCGTTGAGACCCCTCCCAAACACAGCGCTCGGCACTGAGGCCGCCCAGCTCCCAGCGACAACCGACGGGCGGCACACCAGTCCCAACCTCCGGCCCCATCCTGCCGCCGCGCACGCGCGTCCGCTTGAGCATGCGTATCCCTGCGGAGCGGCGCTGGCCCGGCTCCCGGCGATATGAGCCCGCCCTCCGCGGCGGGTCCTCCTGCGTCGGGCCGGTGAGTAGCGGCCGCTTGTCCGCGGCACCTGGGCTGGGTGGGGAGCAGCGCGGCGAGGGCGCTGCCGGCCCCCGGAGCGGGGGAAAGGATGTGAGGAGCCGGGCCGGGGCTCTCCCCGGGGCTGGAGGGAACGAGGAGAGCCGAGGGGCTGCCCTCACCCTGCAGCTGCTGATGGGCGGCCTGGCGGTGTTGGGGGGCTGGTACATCATCACCCGGTGTATCCCCGTAGGCTGTAAGCGCAGTTATGAAATGCTTGCTATGTGTGATGTCGTCTCCTATCCTCAATGGTTTTCCAGTGCTTGCTTTTTTTTTTTTTTTTTTTTTTTTCTTTGAGAAAACCTTCTCTAAACACTGCCGTGCTGACATTTTTTTGGAGAAATACCTTGTTTGTGTATTACTGGAACGAGTGCTAAGGCTGTTACAAGGAAGGCCTCGCAGGTCAACCTCTGTTGCTTTTTCTTTGTGTTCTCCAGACTGGAAGATGTTATGTAAATACGAGTTGTGCAGACCTTAGCAACCCCTAGGGAAGCATACTGAACCTCACCTGATCAGTCACTTGGCACCTGAAGTGATGCTGCCAGGTACTTATTTGCACGGTGGTCCCAGAATGCAGCACAAGATCAAGGGTGGCATGTTTGCAAAGCATTGAAGACTTTGAAGGCCTACAGACTTCAGCTTTACTTAAGTCTGATCTATTCTTTCAGAGTTTTCAGGTTCTTGCAGCTGGGAATTTATAGCAAAAGTGAAGTTTGGAGACCTTAGCTGTGAAGCTTTGATATTTGCTGATGTTTACATCTTTGCTGCGGCAGTAGTGCTGGTGAGCACTATTTGCCTGTTACTGTTTAGGTCTTGAATGCAATTGTTAAAGTACAAGTGTGTATGTCAGTGCTGAACCTTGACATTGCAACTGGCATGCAGAACACCATCTGATAGGTTAGGTACCGTGTAGACACGTTAGAACTTTTGCTCTTCAGTTTTATGCCTCTATATAAGTATATTAGAGGTTCATAAAACACTGTGATAGATCAGGGTCTGTCCTGTTGCCAGTCAAATCAAAAACTTCTGATGGAAGTAAAGTTAGCATGTATGCTGCTTGCTTCTTAATATACTTGAATTGTAAATATTTTATTGGAAAAAATATTTATTGGAACAACAGTGTGGAGAACTGACACCAGTTCCTGACACATCAGAAGTAACACTTCATGACAGTGAAATCTTGGTACAGTGGGGCAGGAGTTTTGTAGCTGCTATGTCAAGCAAAGAAAGAAAGGACCGCTTTCTCAGTAAAGGAGAAAGAGCTTGCAAATGTTCTAGTTACAGACTGTAATCTCTAGTGATGTGAAATCTCTTTACTGAGGAGGGGGGATAAAATAATAATTGGAGAAGAAAGTAAATGTGTTTTCTGTCAATATCATCTGGGTTGAAAAACTGAAATGCATTAATACATTTAAGCACTTAAATGACAAAATGACATTGTTTCTGTTCTGGAAAAAGTAATTAAAAAAAAACCTGATCCTTCAGAAAATTTAAAATTCTGAGGTGCAGCATGGTAAGTTAGATTGAAATGGTAACATTTCATGTACACTGTAAGTAAGATTGAAAATATCTCAGAAACAGTGCAGAAGTAGTGTGCAAGTCTTTCTAAAGTTAATTTGTTAGTAGGAGAAAATTCCAAATAAAATCTGCTAAAATTTTAAGGCCTAGGGATGGATTGCATGCTGTATAAAAAGAAGTCTGTAATTTGATGTAAAGTGACATGAAGTCTGTTAAATGAAAAATTTCAAGTGAAATGAAGTACTATAAGCATATATGCTGGAAAATCATTTTCCCTGATGGTAACAAAGGATATGTTTTCACAGTGCAGTTGTGCTGCTTCATTTTCTTTTTTCCCTTCTTCTGTCTATGCTGTTTACTCACCTGTTGGCATTACTGCTGTTGTACTTGTTCAGCTGAGTCAAATCTCTAACAAAATAAAAGGGTGTCCCTTTTTTGTTGTCTGTTTTTGAAATGTTAATGTGATTTTGCTCCTTGAGCATGTGTGTGACCATACTTTGAAACCAGCGTACCGGAGATAACAGGACACGGAGAGGAGGATCAGTGGAAAAAACATTGGAAGCAAAAGCAAGACTTTTTGGCAGTGTCATAGCGGTAATCCTACTCAAACTATGTTGTTAAAGAAACATTCTAAAATTCTTTATCTAAATTTGTGACTCTAGAAGTGGTGGCAAGCATGGTTACTATTGAAGCTATATGTTAATGTATTTTAATAATATTAAGTAATGGTAGGAAAATAAGATGAGATAGTTTGCATGTAAAAATGACCTGTGTATACCTTGATACTTTAAAGTCATATTCTACTATTTGGATGTCAGTTACAGAAATACAAAATCACTTCTGTGCTATATCTAATGACAGCTGAATCAGGTTTTTTTTTTTTTTTTTCTAAGTTCTTCCAGTTTTGTGCTTAATCATGTTCCACACCATTACGTGGTGACCTGAGCTTTTTTCATCACGTTCTCTCTTCTGTTTAATGTTGAATGGGAATTATTTACAAGGTAATCAGGAATTTTATTATAATGCTTTTCGTTCCCTTCCCTCCAGTGCTGAAATGTTGTGCACTATTGGTTTTACTTTGAACTTAATCCAGAAATTGTGCATGAAGTGCCATGCAGCTGTAATACTGTACTAACAAGTTACCAGCAGCTGATTGTAGGCTTTCTGCCTGAAGTACATCTTTAAAGCTATGCTGATTTTTTTGTAGTTCAACACATTGAATTTTAGGTATGAAAAGCTGGGAAACTCTACAGTATGAAGCTTAATTGGCCAAAAATGTTCAGTCAGCGAAGTTGCTTAACTTAACAAGAGGTGGTTGTGCCATTAAGTAGGTAGTGATAACAAACCTGTATTCTGAACATAAACTGTACTTTGTTCACTATCTCAATTTGCTTTTTTTCTCTTTTACATTACTCTGTTGTCATGGCTTCTGCTTTTTTCTTACTTTCTTTGCTATTTTGATCAGACTTACCAAAATAGAAGACTTCTGAAATAATATAACCAAGATTTCATGGGATTTAATTAATTTAAGAAAAGAACAAAGTTCAAAAGTAAGATGCTTATTAAAATCTGGGTTTCTTCAGTGGTAAACTTTAATCTTTGACACACATTCTCAAACACGTAAGTGTTTTTGATCGTTCTCCTTCACTTTAATCCTTTGAGAAAACTTGTCATTAATACAGTGTATAAGCGTCACATAATTGTCTTCTAATATTTCCATTATGTAGAAACCTTATGAAAAAACTGTACTACTAGACAATAAGAAATCTGACTTCAAAATATTTGTGTTTTATCAGTTGCTGCCAAAATTGGATGGATTTTAGTGGATTCTGAAGTATGACATCATGGCAAGATTTCGCAGAAGAACATGCATCATTTTGTTGCTTTTTATTTTGTTTATTTGCTCCATAATGATGGCTTTGAAGACTCTGAGACCTGACAGAGCTGGCTTTGGGGACCCATTTGGACTTGGTTTATTACCTGAGCTTCAACAACGGACAGAGCTCTTAGAGAGTAAACAAAGTTCACTGAATAGGGTTCAAGGAGATACTGTAACACAGATCAGTAACATGCATGCTGGTGTGGTCAATACGATGAAAGCATCCATGCCTCCTGTGAACAAGTTGGAAGGAGATCTGTCTTCTCCTAATTATAACTTCCATATATTCTATTATAGCTGGTTTGGGAATCCACAGTTTGATGGTAAATACATTCACTGGAACCATCCTTTGTTGCCACATTGGGACCCCAAAATTGCAAACAATTATCCAAAGGGAAGGCATAATCCTCCTGAGGACATTGCAGCCAATTTTTATCCTGAACTTGGATCTTACAGTTCCAAAGATACTTCTGTCATAGAAGCTCACATGAAACAAATGCTTTCAGCTTCAATTGGTAAATGAATGTTAATGTTTCAGCATGTTTTTCATTTATCCAGCCTTAAATATTTGAATGAACACAGCTGACCAGTTTTTCTTTGTAACTCTGGAAATGGGTGAAGTTGCTAAATGTTTCTAAGTTTTAATACCTAACTCAAAACCTTGAACATCAGAGGCACTTCTGCTGAGCATAGAAACCAAGAACTGTGTAATCCTTCAGGTGCATATGTTTCATAAATTAAACCGTTAAGCACTGTTAACATGTGTAGACAATACAGAAGCTGTTGTTAGAGTTTGTTGTCTGTCTGCGTATTTTATTTTTGGAGGTGTATACTTAGGTTTTAATAACACTTCAGTAAGTCATGCTGACAAAGTAGTAGAGCAGTCTGTTCAAACAAGAGAATTGTTTACAAACACTTGTTGTGTTACAACAATGTTATATTAGTCATGTCAAAAAATGTAGAATTATGGCTTTTATTGAATGCAATATATCTATAGGTGGTCTCATTAGCTATAGAAGTGTCTAATCCTAAACTTTTTATATTCAAGTAGGATAGTTTAAATGTAGCTAATAATGGTTTATTTCCTTGTCCAAAAATACCTTTTTTTTCCCCACCATAAGTATATATCTTAAAGGGATATATAAAAAGAATATTTATTGTGTTTTTGCTCTCATACTTTATTGTTGTTTTGTGCCTGTTCTACATCAATCATCTTTAAAATAAGGAGTTACATAGTCTAATACTAAGCTCTGAACAGCTTATGTAAGTGTATTGAAATAGTATGATCGGAGCTTATAAAATCATTCGCAGTACTAATTGTGTTGAATTGAATTGCTTTCGTTGACATAGACACTAAGAATTGTATAATTGTTATATTCCAAGTGGTAGTGTTTGTTTCTGTAATATTTAATTCTTGTTTATTTTGTTTCTTACTTTTTATTCTAACCTGTATTTTCAACTATAATTAATACAAAAGTAGGAGTTCTCTTACTATTTTCAGTAATAGAATAACTTCATTAACAACAGGAACAGCAGCAGCAGAGGGAAAACAGATGCAGAAAAATCTGATATTAGTTGTCACAAAGCACTTTTTTAGTCGTGTCTATATCAGACAATAATGCGTGGTAGTGTGATGAAAGCAGGGAGCAGGTGTGTAATTTTAGAACAATTTGGCATTTCTCATCCTCTAAATAAAAATGCTGATAAAGCAGAACTGGTAGTAGAAAAAATGCAAAATACTAAGAAAAATGCTTTACAGAGAACGGTTTTTGTTTTTTTTTTTTAATGGCCTTAAATTACCTTTCCATTTAACTTTTCCAACATTAACAGGTCATACGTGCTTCTTGTAATGTGCTGTTTGATTATTTTTTTTTAAACTGGTATTTATCAAAAGTTCAATTTTTTTGGTTGTTATTCTGACTCTTGGATTTAATTATATTTGAAATTGGGGTTTTTTTCAGTCTAGATTTGATCACCATAATTTACTTTTTCTCAGGTTATTACTCAAATATTGCATCTTTTTTTTTGTATGATTAACACTGTATTCATTTTTTGTGTACTCAAGTTACTGTTTATAGTTTCTTCTTTTACAATTATAGCTAGTTTCTAATCCTAGCCTTGCTGTGTTTTACATTTATCAAATAATATTTTTTCTTACCTTTTTTGAGAGTCTTTGTCAAGAATCTTCCAAGGGGGGGGGAAATGTAAATGGTTTCTCTCAGCCAATATTGTGTGATTCTCAAAGGCATATAAGAGGTTGAAACTGCAGGAGTCTTATTCATTGCTTTCATGTGGTGTTCTTAGTTTCAGAATGTGTTGTATTCATCTGTTATTCTTCAGGTTGCTTGATGAAACTTCATATTTTGCACTGCCCTGTTTTTATTGCAGTATGGTTTGAAGTCCTTCATTTGTCTGGTTTTATAATGTTACACTGATCTTTGGTTAAATCAGTCCCTTCTCAGTCTCCTGAAGTGATCTTTTCTTCCTATAATGTGTAACAGAAAATATGAGGGCTGCTCTGAAAGTGATGCCTCTTATTTTATTCTGCTGGTGCACAACTTCAGAGGCAGATGAGTTGTGTTTCCTGAGGGGTAAAAGGGAGTTGATTTCTAGTGTATTTCAATAGAATATCTGATAGCAGACTTCAGTAATTCATAGAATTGAAATGTCACTTCTCCTTTGAATAGTGTTGGGGGAAAAATGTTATAAATTAGACAGTATTAATGCTCATATTTTTCACGAAGAAAAGCTCACTCTGGTATATAAAATGTTAATGTAAATTACATCCGCAACTATTGTCAAGTAATTACTAGTCTTTTTTCCTGTAAACTGCCCTCAGATTTAATATCTATGGTGACATTCATTTTAACTTATGTCACTCACCTAAAAGTTAGCTATATCATCTAAGTAAACTGTCTAGGATTCTTGAGTAGTCAAGCAGACAAGGAGAGAGGTAATCTCAGAAATAAATTCATGCTGTATATTTTAATCTAGGTTGAATTGCACTTGGAAAAGAGGATCTTTCTTTCTTTTATTCCTCAATTAGTGGAGGCCTTGATTACATTGGGAAAGCCTAGAGTAAAAACAGAGGTCTGATCTATATTTGTTGATAGCCAGATTTGCATGCAGTTCCATTTCTTTTGTCTTCACGCAAGTGATGATTTGATCAGTAGGAAGAAAAAAATGCTTTTAGTTTCTGTGAGTTTCCGATGCTCTTAGTTATGCTGAGAAAAGTTTATGGGCCTTCCATACTGTTTTAATTTTTGAAGAAGAGCTTGATTCCAAATGCTGTTCAAAGGATGCATGAGGATGTTGTTATCACAGGAATATCTTTAAAACTTTGTCTGTCACTTGGGGCAAGGATGGTGGGTTAATTTCCAAGAACAATTGCCACGTACGTTCAAAGAATGAAAAGTTTATGTGGTACATATACTGACTGCCTTGAGACAAGGGCTGCCCTAAAAGTTACGCCATCGATTTTATTCTATTGACCAACGACGTCAGAAGCTAATGTCAATGGTGTGGTTGAACTTCCACCAGTATTCTGTTACATTGTCTTACTGTGTGACACATGGCAGCAGAGGGACAGACTGAGAAAATGATGCTTGACATGGAGGAGCAAAGGTGTGGCACTGACTTCTTCCCTGCTTTAAAAAATGACGCCCACTGACATTTGCTGATGTTCAATGAGCAGTTATGGAGAGCAAACAGTGGATGTGAGCACAGTGAGGTTGTAGGTGCTGCATTACAGTAGTGGCAGCCGTGGGTCATCTCCACTCATGCCAATTTTTACGAGTGCTGCACTCAGGCTCTTTTTCATCGTTGGCATAAATACATTGCTAATCATGGTCACTGTGTCAAAAAAAGAGTGTTTAGTAGCTGAGAATTTGTTCTATCAAATAGATACAAAGAGGAAAATAGCTCCATTTTAGTTTCCATGGAAATAAATAGGAGACATTACTTTCAGAGTAACTTACATCTATTTAAAAAAAAAAAAAAAAGGAAAAAAAAAACTGAAAGAAAGACAAATGCGTTAGCTTCCTTGAAAAATTTTGTCTCCTGAACTCCTCCTTGCTTCTTAACGTGATAGAAGAGGCTCGTGACAGATGTTGTATGCAAGATATTTTGGAAAAATGTATCATGTTTGCATTATTGTTGTGCTTCTTGTTCATAATGTCTTTTGAATTTTGTCCATTCCTCTTGTGTTAAATAAAAGATAGGGTGATAAAATGCAGTAAACTATTGCATTTTTCTTGCCCTTGAACTGACTGTCGCTCTTGATAGTCTGTTTATGATTTTTTTTTTTTTATAAAATTTTGAGAGAATATGCTGTGAGTAGTTGGATTAACCTCTCCTTTGTATACTGAGATGAAATTTCTGTTTTTGACATTAGCAGCTGGTAGCATATTCATTCTAATTGATGTTTTCTTATTCATAATTTTGGACTTTATTCTGAAGTTGTTTGTCAGGAAAGTTACAGTATTAGTAAAGTCAAAGGGAAGTATATGCTCTAAATTTTTGTGCCTGTAAACTGACTTAGATACTTCAATCTTTAGATAGTTAAAAAGATCCACATTGACTTCCTGTTCACATGTTTAATTTAGTATCATTAGGAAAATATTTTTAAATCAGTATCATATGTATTTGTCTGTCTTATTGATATATTATGTTATTTCCAGCTCTATATCTAAGCAGTCTTGTTTTTTAATCTGACAGCATTTCATTTTAGAGAGAGAGGTTTTGAGTCTTTCTGATGAGGTATGTCATCTTTTGCTTTTGAGGAAAGCAAAGGATGGAAATGGATTAATTTTCCAATTAAGGAAAATTACAGTCTAGGAGCATTGCATTTTTGTTGTAATAGGGACTGCTTGTGTCTAGAAGGAGGAGCGCAGGATTATAGTCACTGCTTCCAGTATGAAATGATTATTTTGTAATAGAGCCTGAGGTATAATGCAGAAGTGTTGTAGGGGATAAGTCTTCATAAGAATCTTTTTGACATTGTGTAGCCCTCATCTCTGGAGTATTCTCTACCCCTGTGCATCTTGGTATTCTCTAGTGTACTGTGGCACAGCTGTAACACCACAGGAGCCTTTTCCAACATCTCTTAATAAAACTTGGAGATTATGATGCTGTGCTAGAGAGTGGAGGGCAACGCCTATGAATGTTACGCTTGGGGCATTGGGTACAAATGTGTTCCCTTGTTCTCCTGACAGATGCTTTTACCGCTGATTTCCTTCAGCTGTAAAGAAAGAGAGTGCTGAGATTTCACAATTGATTAAAAAATAGTTTGAAATTCTCGTTTACAGTATATAGATTTTACATCAAATAATAATTATAACTCATGACAAACTGACTGCATGCTACGCTTTAAATATACAGTTTGAAAGCTGTGCTTTATATTTTCAGGTGTAATAGCACTTTCGTGGTACCCACCAGGTATGGCTGATGAAAACGGAGAACCAACTGATGATTTGGTGCCTATTATTTTGGATTATGCAAGCAAATACAATCTAAAGGTAACGCATTTATATGATTGATAAAATAAAACTGCATTGGAAAGTAAATCGTGGTAAAAGTTTTTTACATTTCACCCGTGATGCTGAGCAAAGAAAGTTTGTAAGGTAATTGTAGCTTCTGTCTGTATGCTCTTTTACTGCAATTTTGGGAGTTCCAAAAGTAGATATATGTGCACTTGCACTGTACTATGTTTATATTTAGAGTAAAACCTGTATTTTACCTTGGGCAGGCAGAGAGGGGAAAGGGTTGGGGGAATAAAGAAAACATGCGCTGCTGTTTATTCTTAGTAGGAAAATTAAATGAGATACATAAGTAATTTTCAAAGTCGCAATGAGAATTTCACTGTGACACGTTGCAGTCTTTTTTTTTTTTCCTTTTTCTTTTTAATAATTTACTATTTTTAAAGAAAACTATCTTCCGCTAGAAATTTTCAGATCATTTTATGGAGCTTGATCTCACCTGAGAGAACTCGTTAACACTCACGTCTCAAAAGAGCAAGGCAAAATTCAAATAAGTTACCAAGGAAAATGCTTAAATGTTATGGTAATAATAGCGTTGTGGATGGAGCTGCTGTTACTGTTTGGATTAGTTATTGGAATACAGATATTAAGTAAAGATACTATCACTAAATTCTACTTCCAGAAATTTTTAAAAATATTCTTGCACAAGTAAATGGTTCTTTAGTTAAGTAATGTCTGTAGACTAAAAACAGCAGAGAAAAAAATGTTGTTTTATAAAAAATAAAACATACATATCTGCTAAAATTTGTCCTTTTGATTTGCTTATTTTTGATAGATGAAAATAAAATATATTAAAGCACTTTTCAACCCATCTTGTTAGTTCTTGTAGTTTAGTGTAATACTGTATTTTTATATACTCTGGTACTGTAATTAAATTTGCTACTGTTGCAGAGTAGTTGAATGCTTCATTAAATGCTTTGTACTCTGAAGTTGCTTCTGAAAAGCTAGTCGCTTTGATTAATGTAATGTACTCCTCCCTTGAATTGCATAGCTGGAAACAAGATTTTTACATTGATGTAACTTCACAAACACAGGATAAATAATTTCATAAGCCCCAAGCTTGAATTTAGAGCAGCAGAGATTCAGATTAGACTTAGTTACAGGGATAAAAGCATATCAGCAGTTATCACAGAATCACAGAATTGTAGGGGTTGGAAGGGACCTCCAGAGATCATCGAGTCCAACCCCCCTGCCAAAGCAGGTTCCCTACACCAGGTAGCACAGGTAGGCATCCAGGCAGGTCTTGAACATCTCCAGAGAAGGAGACTCCACCACCTCCCTGGGCAGCCTGTTCCAGTGCTCCGTCACCTCACTGTAAAGAAGTTCTTGCGCATGTTTGTGCGGAACTTCCTATGCTCCAGTTTCTGGCCATTTCCCCTTGTCCTGTCTCCACTCACCACTGAAAAGAGTCTGAAAAGAGTTATGGTGTTGATAACTCCATAAAATTTTAAATTAAAATTTTCATATACTGTCTTAAAATCTAGTTTGACAGTGGGAACTGTTCTTATTATCAATAGTAATTTGAACATGTTCTGTTCTTATTATCAATAGTAATTTGATCATGTTATGTGGAAATTCACTGCTTAACCAGTTATTTGACATTCAAATAAATAATCTTTTATTTCAGTTGTTACTTTCTGCTGTAGTTGTGAAGTTCTGTGAAGCATGCTTACTGTGCCCTATTGCCAAGGGAAAACAAAAGCAATGTTTAGTACTGATGAAAAAAATGAAATATTTACTCTTATTGCTAGACTTTCCTGGATCTGAAACTACTAATCTTAAAATTGATTTACATTAGGATTAACAGAAAATGTTAATATGACCACTACTTGCTTCACGTAACATAGAATGCCCAAATATTCAATAAAATATTGTTTGTGCTGCTTCACTGTTTTTCATTTTTCAGGTCACTTTTCATATTGAGCCCTACAAAGATAGAGATGATCGCAGTATGTACCACAGTGTCAAATACATCATTGACAAGTGAGTGTTTTCAAAATGTTCCTTTTGTGTATTCTTAATATTTGTTCAGTGAAGTTCTGTATACTGTCTAGAGCCTGGAAGAATATATTCAAAATACGTACTGAGACTGAAGAAAACTTCAGGAAGCGTAGTTCATATTTTGGTGGTACTTAAACTCAGAAGTCTGTTTTTTAAATATTGAAGCATGAACTGTGTGTAAACATTCAAATGTATGTTGCTTTCAATATTCATTTGCAGCATGAGTGAGGCACAGTGTTTCAGATGAAAGCAGTTGCAGTATTAACTACGCAGCTATATGAATTAGACATGCATTTTTAGAGTGACAAATAAGCAGCAAGCCATAACGTGTTGACCTCTAATGATTTTAATTCAGCTTGACAAATTTTGTACAGCTACTAATTGTTTTGTTCATCAGTGCTACTTACAGTCTTGTTTAGAGAATTGCCTTTCAGAGAAGACTAATACCTATAGTGCAGTTTAACACAAATACTGATTGGTAGAAATAGTGATCTTTGCAGATTCATTATTCAATCCTTTAACAGATACTGAGATACCGGATTGAGAATGGATATGCATTTCCTGCGCTGTTTTATTTAGTTATTTATTTTTTCGAAAAAGAGATCTTCAATGCAATTTGTAAGTCAGTGTTTTCAAAATGGTAAATTTGGTTTTAATGATACTTGTTTGCTTTGTAGATATGGAGCCCACCCAGCCTTTTACAGGCATAAGACCAGCACAGGCAGATCTCTTCCTATGTTTTATGTTTATGATTCTTACGTAACAATTCCTGAAATATGGGCGAATCTGTTAACTGTATCTGGATCCCAGACTATTCGAAATACTCCATACGATGCGTTATTCATTGCTCTTCTTGTAGAAGAAAGGCATAAGCATGATATTCACAGAAGTGGCTTTGATGGAATGTACACATACTTTGCTACAAATGGGTTCTCTTATGGCTCATCTCATCATAATTGGGCAAGTTTAAAAGCCTTTTGTGACAGCAACAACTTAATGTTTATTCCAAGTGTAGGACCAGGATATATCGACACGAGTATCCGACCATGGAACAACCACAACACACGTAATCGTGTCAATGGAAAATACTATGAGACTGCCTTTAATGCAGCCCTTTTGGTGAGACCAGAAATTATTTCCATTACATCTTTCAACGAATGGCACGAGGGTACTCAGATTGAAAAAGCTGTCCCCAAAAAGACTGGACAAATAGTTTACCTTGATTATAAGCCCCATAAACCAAATGTTTATCTAGAGCTCACTCAGAAGTGGTCTGAGAAGTACAGAAAAGAAAAGGAGCAGTGGCTTATGTGAGCTATTTCTACTGCAGTTGTTTCTTAGCATATTGAATACAGTAAGAAAGAAATTGAGAGCTGAAGACTCTGTTATGAAATGCCTTTATTATCGGTATGTTTAAATCATTATATCGCATTAATGTAAATGCACTACTACTAAATTTTGAAGAGTAAAAAGTGTGAGAATATTTTCATCTCATTCATTACTGTAGTTCAAGAATGCTTTATTTTAATTAGTAATTTGCATGCTAAGCTTCAAGAACATCTGCATGGGATAACTACATGACTGAAGTAGTACAAAAATTTGACAGATACTTGTATACTTTATTCATGTACTTCTGTTTCTAATCTAAGTGATCCTTTAAGCTAAATTTGATCTTGATAGCTTGCTTTTTGCAGGGTGCATGTCAGTAGCGTGCGTAAACTACAGCTACTGTTTTTACGCTTTGCACATTGGGAGTTCTTGATTGTATGATTATCTTGTGGTAAGAACACTGTATGTATGTCTCATTGTATGTGTGCAACATTGGTGAGTTTTTGTTTATTTCATTTTTAAATATATATCTCTGAAAGATTGAGTTCCAAAGAACTACTGAAATATTTCTAGTTTACTCATATTTGTTCTGTTCAGTACATGCTGCATACTTTTGCACGTTACTGGAATGCTGACAAGTTTACATAGTTTTTCTGTGTCTGAATTTTATTTAAAAAAAAAAATCCAACAACTAGAAAACATAACAACAAAAAATCCTGAAATTTGAGAGCGGGAAAAAAATTCTAAAAATATAGGGGGGAAAAAAAAAACCAACTATAGTTATACATGGTTTGTTGACTGCAGACACAGATTTAGTTTTTAAAAACATCAGAGATTCTAAAGCTAATATTTTGCTAGTCATACAATAAATAATAATCTTAAATTCTGCTTTTTCATTTATAATTTTTGGAGCAATGTAATCTAGTAGCAGTGACATCAACTACTCATCACTTTTACTTGAAATCAGATTTCTATTTTCATGTATTTCCAAGATCCAGAACAATAGATACTAAGGTCGTGTTAGTGTTCAAGTAAGCTGCTCAACACTACTTTTAACAATATGGTGTGCCTGGAAATTAGTTATTTTTAGATCTGAGAGTCTCACCTTTCCAGTGTAGTGACTACTATTTGTTTTTCTTACTGAAGCTTGAAAATGTCAAATTGCATGGATATGTCTCCTCAAGAATCCATTTCTGGAAGGGGAGTTTTTTGCGGGAAGGGGACATGGACTTTTTCATACAACTTTACAGGAAAACAGTAGACATTAAATTATTGCAGTATATGTCAAGTGTTTAATCTGTAACAAAGTGGTTTTAAAAAACAACTGATCTTGCTTTGTAGTTAATATATTGTAACTGTTGTAACCACTAGAATCCTCTCAATTTCAACAGGGTTTATTGTAATTATTCATACTTCTTCCTTGGTTAATTGTAGTGCTCTGTCCATGAAGTTGTGAGGCAGATGTGGGGATTTGTGGTTAAGAAAGAAGATGACATACTTTTTTCTTTTTTTTGTTTACTTTTCTTTCCAAAAACTTGAGTTGTTCCAAATAAACATAAGTTACTGTGTGGGTTGTTCTGAAAGTAATGTCTCCTATTTGTTTCCATGGACAGTACAACAGATGCAAAGAGCGCAGTATTTATCAGAGTAAATTCTCAGCTAAAAAGACCATTTTTCAGCATTGTCACCACTATCAGCTATGCATTTTGGCCAATGATGAACAGGTACCTGCATGCCACGTCATAAAAATCTGCAGCAGTAGAGGTGACCCGCTGTTGCCGCTGCTGAAATGCCTCACTCTGCACACATCCACTGTTTGGTCTCCACGGATGTTCAGCAATCATTGATGCTTGTCAGTGGTTGCCATTTTTCTGCCTGGAGGAACTCAATGACACACCTTTGCTTCATACATATTTCTGTGTCAGGTACCGTTCTGTTGGACTGCCCCTCTGCTGCCATCTGTCATGTGGCAACAGAATAGAATGGGATGTTGACAAGAAGGCTTAACCTCTACTGCCGTAATACCAACATCCGCCTCTGACACTGAGAGCCAACGTAATAGGAGACATTACTTTTGCAGCAGCTCTTGTACAATATTTTCTAGAGTCCTTCTGGTATGAAAAAAATGTTTATGTATCTACACTTATTTGCAAATTCTCGTCACTTGTCTGCAATTATTAAAAGTTTGAGGTATTGCATAACCATCTCAGCTGTTTTCAAGGAAAAACTGTGGAAATTGGGTTACAGATAAATGACTTGACATTTGGAAGTGCACTTCTGGAGTTACTACAGTCTTACTAGTATTAATTCTTTGCATTTTCCTGCTGCATCTCTGCAAACGTTGGAGTGTTTCTAACAGAAACTTTTGCTTGTTTTGTTTCAATTGCACTCAAGTGGATAAGCTAAAGAAGATACAGCTATGACCCTGTTATGAAATTGTGTCTGAGACTTTTAAAGCACTTGTTAAGAGTTTACCACTTTCAAGTGAACTGCTCTCTGTTTATTAAGGAAAATTGTTGATACATCTTTCCTGTAACTCTCTGATATAACTATACATAATTTGTTTTTATAATTTGATACCTTTAAGCTTTGCAGTTCAAAGAGCCCGTATAGTTGAAGGGCTGACTAACTGCACTGTATATCTCTATTGAATGTATTATTTAAAAATTCTTCTGAATTCAGACCTGTAAGGACAGATCTCTTTCTCTGCTTAAACTTTGCCATCCATTGTCACTGTAGTTGCCTGCACTGTTTACTAGTCATGAGAACTGGTCATCTTTTTTCCCAGTGCCAGTTTTTATTCATGTCTGTAAAAGTTGTTTCTTTTGTTGCAGTTTATGGAAGCATTTGAAATTTTTGTGCAGTGTTTTACAACTGCAGTAATCTGTTTTTGTTTAAAATATCATTTATGGTAACAGTGTAGTGTATCTTCCTTAGAAAAACTTCTGTGGTTGCTGCAAAGACATCATTTAGCTCTTGATGTGAAGTGATATGGGCCATGATGCACAGGTGTCTAATGTGATCTTTAGAAGAATATAAGAATTTCTCAAAAATATGATATAAAGGAGTACTTAGAAACTTATCACTACTGAGCACTTACTGTATTTTTATGTGCTTAATATGTTTTCAAGTCTAAATGTGCCACCTGGAAAAAATGTATGTCCAAGAGTAGAACTGAATTTGAAGTGATCTCGTGGAATAGCAGATACTGGAACTACCCCACCTGCCTAGCCAATATTTTTTCTGTGCTTGGAGCAAAAATCACTGCAAGTATTGGAACAATAGAAATCTAATTCTGCTGGTAGGTTACTACTGCAATCGTAGTCATTTTTGGAAAAATGGCTAAAATATTTCTGTGGGAAAAGTTTTATACAGATGCAAAGAAATGAAATTCTTAAATGTAAGAACCCAGTTACTAGGCACAGGGGAAAAGGTGGGTGTATTTAGAAGGTAATTGTTCCGAACTTTAATAAGAAAAAAAATCCAATCAAAATTAGGTGGAAGAGAAAGCTCTATAATGAGTTTCAGGTCTGAAAAGGAGTTAAGGAATATCTGTATCACTTCAGCCTCACTCCCCTACTTTTTTTTCTTTCTTTCTTTTTTTTTTTGCCTAATTCGTTAAAAAAAATAGTAAATGATTACTTTTAATGTATTGACTCTGAAGAATTGCAGTTGACTCATCTTTTTTATGTTATAGTACTTAAAGTAAATCATGTACCAACTTTATGCAAGCTGCAGAATAAACAGAATGGGAAGGTTAAGTTGGTCACTCTTCAATGTTCTTCTGCACATACAGAGATACCTGAAGTTACTGTTGGAGCATTTCTAGAAGGAAAAGGCTTATGGTCTCTGAGATAAAAATTTTGTGGTGTGAGGGTACTTAATTTCAAGGGAAACTCTGGGTTCATTTCTACTTCTGTCAGTTGTGATCAAGTAAATTGTTTCAGTTCTGTGAGCTGTCTGAGAAGTGAAGCTCAGTACATCTTCTCTGAAAGCAGGGTTTGTATTATCTTGCACAGATCTATAAACTAATACTGTGTTTTAAGGGAAAGAGCATGTGCATATGCTGTTACTATTTCAGTGCAACATGTAAATTATGGTGAATACAGATTCTGTACCAGGGTATATCGTGTTTGCCTAGTGCCTTTCTTTTGACAGTGATTTGTCTCTTAACAGGTTTTTGAAACAGAAGGATGTTTATTTTTATTATGAAACTTTATATATACAATGTACATAATTTGAATTTCATTTCACTCTTGGCTCTTGAAAAGTGTTTTACAGGACTTTTTAGCACCGTGATGATAGTAGAATATATCTCTGTGCACATGGACAGGGCTGCTGTTGGTGTATTTTTTTTATTATTTTGTGGTGGTGATTGCTTTTTTTTTTTTTAGTTGAATGTAGTGTACCTAAATCATAAAGAGGAAGTAAACTATTTGTAACCTAATAGCCATTTTAAGATAAGTTGAAAATCTCACTGCCAGTCTTAAGGGATTTTATAAGTATTGATCCTCAACCTTCTACTTGCTTAAATTAGCGTCAGTATTTCATTTTTTTCTGTTACTTATGACCACTACGTTAAATGATGTGTAAACTTCTAAAGTAATTTTATTTCTCAATTTCCTTAAGAGAATCAAGAAAAATATTAGCAGTGCGGAAGAGCCTGATAAAAGTTTCATGTTGTACAGATACGATTTTGTTGTGAATGTATAGTGTATCTTGGTTGTGTATTAAACATTGATTTAAAAAAAAAAACAAACAAACAAACAAAAAAAAACTTGTTTCTTCTAATACCCTACCTGGCTGCTGCAGAGATGCATTTGCTTACATGCATATATAAAATGTGTCTATTTGTATACATTATATAAACATAAATATGTATCTGTATGTGTGCATATAGCCTAAGTAATTATTTTTTTAAGTACTATATCATTGATTTAAAATTATAAGCTAGATTTGGCTACCTTTTAATCAAGCAATGTTTTTAATTTCCTATGGTGTTTACAAAAACAAAAGTTGGTTATGTATGAATATTATCATGAAAAATAAACACATGCCCAAAAAGTGTAGCTTAAATAGAGTGTTTGACAGTATTTTTTTAATAGTTTCAGTTTGGAAAATAATTGTTTTACTATTTTATCACAGTATGAGTGTACAGTTGTATTGAACTGAAGCAACAGGCTTACCAGTGCTTTCAAACAGACTGTGCTCCTGAAGATTTTAGGCCTATTTGTATTACATCTTTTGAGGCTAAGTTAAACTACTTGTATGTGTGTGATGTGCAGTATGTGTGTGTGATCTTTGAGTCCTGAGGTACTTCTCTTTTGACAAAGTAAAGCTGAAGTTTCTGGTTTAAACAGAAGGTTAAGATGAGGGACACTCACAGCAGATGGGTTTACAAGAGAATGCTAGAATGGTGTCTAAGAAATCATCGTTATTCTTATGGTATATTATGCTGTTTGGGCATAAAAACCATCCAGAAGATGGAAGCAAAGGGAAATTACCTTCTTAGTGTTTGAAATATATATATTGTTATTCCTAAAATGCTAACTATGCTGAATAAAAAAGAATAAAGCTAATTCACACTTCATTTAGTATGTATGTTTCTGTACATGAATCAAGGTATTTTATGCTGTTGAGTAATTTCATATTTCCTTTGTCACATTGTAAGTAACTCTTGGCTGTAGTAAAGATGGAAGATTTTGCTCCACAACACAAATTATTCCTTGAAGAATTAGTGTCTCAGGAAAGTCAAGAAGTAAGCACAAAGCATACTTAAAATTTGAACTTCTTTATGCACCTGTAATTGATGCTCTTGCAGGGTACTGTGCAGTACTTCTGCATTTTAATTGATGAAGTATCTCCTAAGCTACTTCATGTTAATTTAGTAAGTCTTAAAGTTTACAAATGTTTTAAGTTGCCTTTCTGTTTATATAACGTAATCACTTTCTATACAATATATAGAATGTAGGTTCAATATTTTTTGTGTGGAAGGTAAGGAAGAAAGACTACCTTTTTGGTGTGGATAGAGGAGGCAAGTGGTACAGCAAGAAGTTTTCATTTCTTACACTTCAATTTAGTTTTGTTCTAGGAAAATACTGTAAGAATATTGAAATATTCTGAAAATTAGCAATAAACGCATGAAAAATGAATTTCCTGACCCATATTACTGTAGATTTGGAGTAAAAACAGCTCAAGTCTGTCATAATTGTGTTAATACTTGACAAATAAAAAGGTACATTCTGTTAACATTGAGTCAAGAAAGAAGGTATTTATATTACTGTGCATTATAGCAGAATTGAATGGGTTGGAAGGGACCTGTAGAGATCATCTACTCCAACCTTCCTGCTGAACCAGTTTCCCTGGAGTAGGTTACACAGGAAACTGTCCAGATGGATTTTGAATATCTCTAGAGGAACAGACACTGCAACCTCTCCAGATAGCTTGTTCCAGTGCTCTGTAACCCTGGAACTTTTTCCTCATGTTTGTGTGAAACTTCTTGTTTACCATTTTGTGCCCATTGCCCTTGTACTGTCAGTGGCCACCACCAAAAAGAGCCTGCGGCCATCTACTTTGTTCCCAACTTTTAAATATTTGTAATCATTGATAAGATCCATCCTTCCAAGTTTTCTCAAGGCTGAACAGTCTCAGGTCTCTCTGCCTCTTCACATAAGGCAGATGCTCCAGGACCCTAATCTTTGTGCCTCACCACTGGACTCTGTCTATAAGTTCCCTGTGTTTTTTCAACTGAAGAGCCCAGATGTGGATGCTGTACTCTGGATGTGACCCCACCTGAGCAGAGTAAAAGGGGAGGATCACCTCCCTTGACTATATCACTATCACGCTATTTTTAATGCACCCCCCCAAGGATGCACTGCTGTCTCATGGCCAACCTATTATCCACCAGGTCAGCCCCTAACCTGTACAGTTGTGTGTGGTATGTTCTTGTTGTAAATATGTGCATTCCACTGTTCAAAGCATATTCAAAAATGGTGACAAAATTTAAAATGAATTTTGATCTTGGGATATACATATGTAAGTATGTGCACACAGAAATGATTGTCTGCCATTTCTACATGAAAAATGTAACTGTCTTTTTATGGCAGAGGAGATCTGGTGCAATTTTCAACTGTTTGCAGATCGTCACCACTCAAGTAAGTGTTTGTTCCAAAATAGCTCTCTTTTTGACCTCTCTTCTTGACTACGGTAATTCAAAGTTTTACTGAATTTTTCACTAGATATTTTTAATAATAAATAATGATTACATGGAAATGTTTTCAACGTAGGTCTTTTAATGTAACAGAAGTGTATGATAGTTGCCTAAAAATCCATGTTAGAGCAAACAAAATTTAGTATATTTTAAAAATGTAATCTCTAATATGGCACTTTGGGAAATGGTTTTGAAAATCTTTCTCATCCCTACTTAGAATATATAAAAAAGATCTTTTTTTATTATTTGAAATAGTTGTATTAAAGAAATTTGAAGTGAAGTTTTGCTAGTTCTATGTGGAGATGACACAAATAGATGTGAATATTTTCTTTTTTTAATGCATCAAAATGAGCACTATGGAGGACCTGGCCTTCTGAGTTGCTTTTGTAATTTGAGTTCACTACTATGGAAACACAGCATGATGTTTCAAAACTGGTTTCTCGAACTGCAATGCAATTCATCGGAATTCATCAAGATCAGACAAGAACTTCAGTTATCTTTTGAACACAAGTGAAAAATTAGATGTGCAGCCCGTGATTCTTAGTAGAATTTTCTTAGAAACATCTCAAACATTGTGACAGAAAATACTCCTCGTAGAGCAAAGATTCATGATTTTTTAAGATGAGATACCTAGTTAAATAGATATTACAATATGTATATATTTCAAAAATGTAGTATCTGCCCCTATCTGATCAAAATAATATGAAAGACAAAAAAATATTGTTTGCTAGTAAAAGATCTACATGGGTATGAGTAAGGAGCTGACTGAGACCTTACAGATCTGGATTAAAAGGAGTGTAGAGACAGATGGTACAATACAGGGGACAATAACTTTCTTGCTCATTCTGAGTATGCTATTTCTGATGCAAGCCAAGATGCGATTGGCTTTCTTGGCCATCTGGGAACACTGCTAGCTCCTGTTCAGCCAGCTGTCAATTAACATCCCAAGATCCTTTCTCTCTATACAGATTTTCAGCCATTCTGGCCCAAGCCTTTAGTGATGCATGGGATTTTTGTAGCCAAAATGCAGGGCCTGGCACTTGGTCTTGTTAAAGCACAGTTAGCCTCAGCCCAGCCAGCCAGCATATCCAGATCCCTCTGAAGGGCCTTCCTACCACCAGGCAGATCAACAATTCCTCCCAGCTTGGTGTCATTGCAAGCATTAAAGGTAAGGTCAAAGTCATCAGTGAGGATACTGAACAGGACAGTCCCAATACAGACTCCTGGGGAACACCACTTGTGACCAATCGCCAATTGGATTTCACTCCATTCACCACCAACTCTCTGGGCCTGGCCATCCAGCCAGTTTTTTACACAGCAAGAGTACTCCTGTCCAGGCTATGGGCTGCCAGCTTCTCTAGGAGAATACTGTGAGGGACAGCATCAAAGGTTTTGTTGAAGTCTAGGTCGATTACATCCATAGCCTTCCCTCATCCACCAGGAGGATCACTTGGTTGTAGAGGGAAATAATGCTGGTCAAGGAGGACCTGCCTTTCATAAACCCACGCTGCCTGGGCCTGATCTCCTGGTTGACCCACACTGCTGCATGATCACAGTCAAGGTGATATGCTCCATAGTGTAAATCAGGCACTTATTCCCTGGAATTGCACATATTTGGGGCATAAACTCTGGGAGCCAACAGAGGCCCAGGGGAAGCTTGTCACATGGATAACAGCAGAGATGGGGAAAAGATGCTCCTCCAGAGAGAACTGGAAAAACACTGTTAGAGAGGAGGACAGAGCAGCCAATTTTGTGTTAATTGATCTGTAGAATAGATGGGAATAGAAACAACCAACAGAACAAAATGGAAGCTTAGTCTCTGCCCTCTGTGTCAGAATTGACAAGGATAGAGTGTAATGTCAATAATGTAGTGAGAATCTAGTGCTACCAAAATGCGTTAGAGTAAGATATGCTTAAGTTTCTGAGCTTAGTTCTGAAATATTTTTTTCCCCATTATCAATCAGAACTAATGAAATTATAGCAATATTATGCCATTCACAAATGTTTCCCGTAAGACCTTCCTGCTCTCAATATTTTTTATGTTTACATATTTTATAGTATCACAGATGTAGAAAAATAACTACATAATGTCAGTTGGTGAAATTCTTAGAGGAAGGGCATTTTATTTATTTATTTATTCGTTCATTTGGTTATTGCAATTATGACTCTAGACACAAGAGTTGTGTCCCAGTTCTGTCACAAAAACTTGCTGGCCTTAGGCAGTTGCCTCAGACTCAGCTTTACATGTGTAAAGCTGAAGTCATGCTGCTTATCTGTTACGATTTGGCTGCTTGATTATTCAGTTGTTAAACGCATTTCTTCAGGAAAAGACTGTTGCTTGTGATGATTTGCCTGCAGAGCAGAGTGGGCACCCTGTCTCTCTCACATTCGTATCTACATATTGCTAAAACAAAGATCTTTGTAAGTCAAAAATCTATGACAGAACTTCTGTATGGAAGTGTTTCTACTGGCGTTTCTACTGTGGTATTTAGAGTAGTTAAAACTCTGTTTTAAATGTTTTAAATGCATCTGGACAAGAATAAAGGCTGTCAGCTTGCTTTTTCCTAAACTAGAATAAAATGATATATGTGATACATATTTTATCAGGAGATACTGTTATTTTAACTGGGCTGCTGAGAGGGGTAAGAAGTAAATAGTGCACTTCCCTTAAGCCGCAGCCAAAGAAGAGTCCACCTGAGAGTGCTGAGGGAACTGGCGGAGGTGATAGCCGAGCCGCTTTCCATCATCTGTCAGCGCTCCTTGTTGACTGGTGAGGTCCCAGAAGACTGGAAGCTTGCCAATGTGACTCCCATTTATAAGAAAGGTCGTAAGGAGGATCCGGGGAACTACAGGCCTGTCAGCCTGACCTCGGTGCCAGGGAAGGTTATGGAGCAGATTGTCTTGAGGGAGATCATGCGGCATGTGCGGGATGAGCGGGGGATCAGGCTTAGCCAGCATGGGTTTGTGAAGGGCAGGTCCTGTTTGACCAACCTGATCTCCTTCTATGATCTAGTGACCCAACTGGCGGATGAGGGAAAGGCTGTTGATGTGGTCTACCTAGACTTCAGCAAAGCCTTTGACACTGTCTCCCACAGCATTCTCTTGCAGAAGCTGGCAGCCTGAGGCTTGGATGAGTACACTCTTGGCTGGGTGAGGAGCTGGCTGGAGGGCCGGGCACAGAGAGTGGTGGTGAATGGAGTCAAATCCAGCTGGCGACCAGTCGTGAGTGGTGTTCCGCAGGGGTCGGTGCTGGGGCCTGTCCTCTTCAATATCTTTATTGATGACCTGGATGAGGGCATCGAGTGCACCCTCAGTAAATTCGCAGATGACACCAAATTGGCTGGAAGTGTGGATCTGCCTGGGGGTAGCGAGGCCCTACAGAGGGATCTGGACAGGCTGGAGAGCTGGGCTGGAGCCAATGGGATGAGTTTCAACAAGGCCAAATGCCGGGTCCTGCACTTCAGCTACAACAACCCCAGGCGACGCTACAGGCTTGGGGCGGTGTGGCTGGAGGACTGCGTAGAGGAAATGGACCTGGGGGTATTGATTGATGCTCGGCTGAACATGAGGCGACAGTGTGCCCAGGTGGCCAAGAAGGCCAATGGCATCCTGGCTTGCATCAGAAACAGTGTTGCAAGCAGGAGCAGAGAGGTGATTGTTCCCCTATATTCAGCACTCGTGAGGCCACACCTCGAGTACTGTGTCCAGTTTTGGGCCCCTCACTGCAAGAAAGATATTGAGGCCCTGGAACGTGTTCAAAGGAGGGCAACAAAGCTGGTGAGGGGTCTGGAACACAGGCCATATGAGGAGAGGCTGAAGGAGCTGGGAATGTTCAGCCTGGAGAAGAGGAGGCTCAGGGGAGACCTTATTGCTCTCTATAACTTCCTGAAGGGAGGTTGTAGTGAGCTGGGGGTCGGCCTCTTCTCTCGTGTCATTAGTGATAGGACCAGGGGGAATGGTTTCAAGCTACGGCAGGGGAGATTCAGGCTGGACATGAGGAAGTATTACTTTTCAGAAAGGGTGGTCAGGCACTGGAATGGACTGCCCAGGGAGGTGGTGGAGTCACCGACCCTGGGGGTGTTCAAGGAAAGGCTGGATGTTGTGTTGAGGGACACGGTTTAGTAGGAGCTATTGGGAATAAGTGAACGGTTGGACCGGATGATCTTTTAGGTCTTTTCCAACCTTGGTGATTCTATGATTCTATGAAGAGGCCCAGAGGGTCTTGAAAAAGACTTCAAATTGCGCATGCTGATCGTATGAGAAAAAGGTTGTCCTACAGCAACAATCACTTCTCATGAAGCTGCAGGCACCTGCGGGAAGGGAGCGCAGTTCTTCTAACTTTCCGGTTTCACAAGCTGCTTCCATGGTCAGCTGGGAGAGAGCTCTCAGTACTTCTTTCTTCACATTCCCTTCCTATCTCACTACCCAAGGTGCCCTTGAATTGTCTTCCACTCTTGCTGCCACCTGCTCACTTTGCTGTTACTTTGACTACACTGAAGACTAACTACATTTTCTAATGCTAACATTGCTAACATGGAAGGAAACAGAAGGGGCGGACAGATGGGGCAGAAGGGTAGATCTTTCAAAAAAACTCAACATCTTTAGTTGGAAATGGGACATTCAGTAGTAGCATATAAACCAAAGTGTGGCCTATGAGCATGGAAGGTGACCTCAGTGCAGGACTCTTAATGTGTTGCCCACAGGAACCGTGCATAAAGTTGTAGGTTGTACTGCAGCACAAGCATTAGATTAAATGTACTCTGAATTGCCAATCACTTAAAGCCAAACTTCAGTTCTTTCCTTTTTGAAATTTCTGGTTAGATTTCACTTGCCAGTCCGAGCAAAATTCTGAGCGTGGATCCTTCCCCCTTCCTCAGGCAGACTTAATGCATGAGGTGGCAAACTGGATAAATGCATTATGAACAAGCAGTGCAGTGAAATTCAAAGCTCGTTCGGAGCATGAGTGGGGAGGATCTAAGGAAGTAGATTAAAAGGAATGGGGTAAGGGTGAGGCAGGAGCTGTCAAGAAAATAAAAGAGCAGCAAGTGCAAAGAGAAGCACTGTTGTGCTCTAGCCAGTGTCCACTTCATGAAAAAAGCAGAACTTGGGCAAATTATTGAGTACACACACTCAGGTGCTCAGAGTTCAGCCAAGGCTTGTGTTATGATGAGAGAAGCAGCAATCATAAACCATACTGGTATTAGAAAATAAAAGAGAAATGAATTTTTGGGTTAGATTAAGTGTGAGAAAAATGGGAAAAAGCTCTTCAAAAGTTTGCAGTTGACAGAGTTCAGAAAAAGAGCACAATTTCATGTGGCTACTTCCATTTCCTTCTGCACTTTCTTTGCTCAGATTGCTAAGTGGATGATTTTACAGTGAACCTCTCACTGCTGTTGGAACTTCCCAGGAACAGGGACAATGTGTAACAAATGTTGAACAATTTTATTTTATATTTTCAAGTACATTTCCTCCTTCCTAAGTGTGGGTTAAGATGAACTGAATTATTTGGTCTGGGGGTACTATGCTTTTAAGTGTCTTTATCATGTTATTATTTTAAGTGCCATAAGAAGACAATAATTTGTTCTACGTGTTAACCACAATCAATGTTTCTCAATGAGCTTTAAATGAATTTATAAAATGTAAAAATAAAATAGCTTTATGCACACATAGATATTAATTTGCCTATGCTTTTCACATAGATAGAGACTCATTTAATTTTTTTGCATTTTTTACAGCCTTTGTATCTTTAACAGCTTCTAGTTACAGCCAAATGCTTCAGTTTACTTTGTTCATGTGTTTTAAAGGTGTTTAAATGATTCTTCTGTTTTTACAAGCTCTGCTGATTTGCCACTGAGCCCAGGAAAGCTTAGCCTGGACTTTTGGTTCATATTGTACCTGAAGTGTTGAAGTTGTTACTGACAACTCATCACATTTTATCAGTATTAGTAATAATGATATTTTAGGACAGGAATGCCTGGGGATAAAGTAAGAGTGAAATCCCTGCAATTTTCTGTTCCAGAAACATTAATAGGACAGCTCCTTCTGCCTTATGTGCTAAGTCTGCTGAGCGTGAACAGAGAACCTGCAGCTTTGAAGAAACAATTATGTTAACAGCATATGTGTGAAACATTTTCTTGCACGTGGGCAAAAGATGACCTGTTGAAAGCCAAGAGCACAACTGCAAGACAGTTGTTCAGTGGAGGAACATGAGAATTCATGCTTAGCTTGGAAGCAGAAAATGCAATGCACATGTGCAGAGATGAACTTTTGCACGTGCCCAGGATGGTTGGTGCTCAGGACATAGCAGTTCACTTGTCCGTGGATGCCTGAGACTCCTCTGAGAAGGCAGCTGAGTGCTGGCTGTTCTTGCATCTTCTTCCAGGACAGTTCCTGAAACTGTCTTCAGCTAAAATGGGACCAGCACCCAGGTAAGCAATCCTGCCTTATACAAAAGAGAATAGATTAATTTATTTCATTTTCCCACTAATGACTATGTAATTGACATAGGCAAAAAATATACAGAAAGTGGAATAGAAACAAGTTGTAATTCATAAGTAAACTAAACTGTAAGGGGAATTGTGATCAAGAACAAATTTTGTAACTGCATTTGCTAGTGTATAGTAATGTATTTGTTCATGAATTTGTTTCTGCTGACAACCAATTAATGGATCAGTCTATAGCCTGTAAAAATCTCAATAATCTATTTAGCAATTAAGAGAGATGTATTGTATTAAGCTGCTTTGATTAAGTGGGATGTCAGCAACATTTACTCCAAAATTATGCAGTACCTAGATAGAGGGTTTCACATAATGTTGTGCTAAGATTGCATTAAGTCATTGTATATGTATTTTTTTCTCTCACAGCTGCAAACATATGTGGTAAATTATTTCAATTCTTTTTTTTTTTTCCATGAACTTTTTTTCTTAAGAAAATTAAATACATGATTGTTTTCTAATTTTTCATCCAAATAAGCAAGAGTGGTCATGATATAAATAATATGAGCAGTTTAGCATTTCAGTCAACACTTGGACCATTAAAAACATTTGAACATCTATGTTAATGCAATTCCACTTGCATTTTTTTTCTCAAAAAAATTTTTGCCAGTGGTCATTTAGTATCTTTTTTCTGTAAGAGAAAGCAGAAAAGAGAAGATATGGAGCTTAGCAGGAGCTTGCAAATGAGTATGTTATTATGCATCATTAAAAGATATAAGTTAGCAAAAAGATAATTAACATCCAAAACAGAATTGTAGTCCCTTACAGAACCAAACTGCATTTATTTCTGTTGGAGTTCATTGTCAATGATATTGAATTTAGCTGCACAAAACAATCAAATGCAAATGCTGTGATACTGATACTTAAGTGACGTACTCTGCTGTGGGGAAGTGGGTTTGACTATAGTACTTCATATAATGCACATTAGCTTGTACCTCTGCAATGAAATTTCTGGTTGCTCAGCTGTATCTCTTGTATCCACAACATTAAAGTGTATCCTGAACATTCATAGAATACTTGGCAAACAGAAGGAAAATGTAATAACAACATATTATATTTGTCCTGCTATGTAAATCTAGTATTACTGAAGATTCCCCTTCATACAGCATTTTGAGATCTACAGATGACCAATGCTATCCAAAGCACTGCTTCTTTGCTGGCAATATTTTCTCTTATTTGGAAATCCCAGCCTTTGTGTGCCAGCTCAGTTGACAAACAATGAAGGAATATTCACATCTTTCTCACACTGGCTATGTAAAAACAAGGTTTTGAAGACACTAAAAAATCTCTCTGCCTGGTTTCTTTGCACAGCGACTGATGAAAACAGACAGATTGAAGAGATTTTCGATGAAGTAAGTGACATGAATATCTCCTTTCAAATATATTATATTTTCCTGGGCCCTGAAAAAGCTCAACATAAGTAAAGGAGTTGATAAATGTGAATGGAAAAAAGAAAGAAGAGTTAAGGGCTCTTGCAATTCAAGAGAAGAGCTCATGATATTCAAAATCTTTATAATGATATAGATGAAGGAGTCGAGTGCACTATCAGCAAGTTTGCAGGTGACACCAAGCTGGCAGCCCCCTGACACAGGCAAAGCACTTTTGCTGGCTGGCTTGAAGAAGCCCCCAGAAGAGCATTTCATCGGCCCTTTTTGCTTCAGATCCCTTCCCCAGCGCAGTCTTACACGCTCTGAAACTGCTCATTCCAGAAAGAGCTTGCTCTTATTTATTGCTAAAAGATATAAGGATAACAATTCTCTGAAGGGTATTGAGACTTTTATTATCTTTTTAAAAATCTGAAAGATCTCAGTCTGAAATGGTATGATGCAAACGATGGTCTTAGGGCTGAGATTCAGTTTTCTATTAATATGTCAACAATAAAACCACGACAATGAAGGCAGAGTCTAGGCACTGGCAGGTTTCAGTTCTGTGGTCTTCTTTTCTCCAGGCCTGAAGCTGGTGGTGGTCCTGCTGCTGCTCCTGCTTTCTTGTGCACTTTGGGAAGTGCTGGGGAGAGCATACGCCAAAAACGCCTCTTGGTCTCGTAGTCCCACCAGCGTTTTCTCTCCTCTCGTTGAACGAGGCCCACCTGGAAGACCTTCCCTTTCACTGGTGGCTTTGTGAAGTTGGAGATCTCAGGTGGCAGGTCTTCAACTCCACCGCCTAGCCTAGGACGCTGACGGAGCGTCCTGGGGGTCCCGCGTGCCACCAGAATCTGCGGGCGCTGGTCCTGTCTGGGAAGCCTGCCGGGTTTCCCCGCAGAGCTCGTGGTACCAGTGGCAGAGTCCGTGTGCAGAGAGGGGCACCGACTGCGCAGCAAGAAAGGCCGGATCTTTCCTGGCTGGATGAGATGGGGCAGGATGGGACTGCCCTGCCGTGGCGATGCTTGCTGCTGGGAGCAACGTGGCCTGCACAGGGGGCTCCTGTGCCTGCCTGCCTGCCTCTCAGCACCTGTAAAACAGGGAGCGGGCATGAGCCACAGTAGGGTAGGGGGGCACCAGGGATCTTCCAGGCCCACCCGGCCTGGCTGCCACGTGACAGAGGCTGGTACGAGGCTTGGCTTCTCCCGGGGGGCTGGCCCTGCCTGGGAACGTGCCAGGCTGACCCTCAGGGGACTCACCTGACTTCGATGCCACCACTTGCAGACACCATGTCCACCATTGCTGGCGCCGGTCAGAACCCTACGGGCACACGAACGTGGCACAGTGAAAGGACTTGCGGGGCAGCCCTCACCCCCACCCCAAAGCCCTCAGTCACCTAGCCTCAAGTGACTCCCATCCTCAAATTTCCCTACCTGTCGGCGCCAGGAAACGGTGAGCAGAGACACCCCAGCCACCAGGAGCAGGAGGCTGGGGATAAGGAGAACGCTGTCGACAACCATCGCTCAAAGCAGGTCACGACCGCACTGGCAGAAGCCAAGTGCTGGCCGCTGGATCACATGGGCAGAGCCATGAGATCATAATCCAGCGGTTGGGGATAACTCTGTGAGGTCACAGCCCACACGGAAGTAGGCTGGCAGTAGCCCCCAGCATGGGGATGGGGGGAGTTATGGACATAACTTGAGTATAATAAAAAATACATAAAATTGGAGCTTTGACAACAAGTGAACACGTGTCCCAGTTTGGGGAGCATCCTTGAGATGCGCTGCTGCCATCCTTGCTTCAAACACCTGAGTTAGGCTCAAGTTAGAATGGGAAAGCGGTTTGAGATGGCTTTTAGTTCTCACCATCCCAGTTCTTTTTTAATGGGTAATTAAATGAATCCTCTTCAAACTGAAACTGCTTTGTGCAGAGTTGTACCTGGTGTGTGACCTCCCCCTCCTTATCTGAGTTGTTCCATCATATCGTTCACCCCACCACTGTGAGCAGGGTAAGCAAGAGAGCAGATGGGGGGCGGGGGCATGGCAGTCAAGGACAGTGCCCCCACAACTTCAGGATTCTCATAAGGTAGCATTCCAGGCACTGGTGTAATTGCTTTTGTCTGAGCAATGCAGATCTGGGCTCCTCAGGACAGCCTCCAGCACTACAGACAGAGACAGTGAAGGCATTTAGTATCTCCGCCTTCTCTGTATCTTCTGTTACCAGGGCACCCACCTCATTCATCAGTGGGCCTACCCTGCCCCTGCTGTTAGTTTTGTCTGCAGTGTACTTGAAGAAGCCCTTTCTGTTGTCCTTGCCCGCTCTTGCCAGGTTAACCTCTAAGGAGGCCTTAGCTTTCCTAGTGGCCTCCCTTCGTCCTCTGACAACAGTCTTATATTCCTCCCAGGTGGCCAGCCCTCCTTCCATGATCTGTAGACTCTCCTCTTCGACTTGAGTTAGCCCAGCAGTTCCCTCTTTATCCACGCAGGTTTCCTGACTCCCTTGCTTGACCTGCTACCTGTTTGGGATGCTCTGATCATGAGCTTGGAAGCTGCAGCCCTTGAATGCTAACCAACTATCTCGGGCCCCTTTACCTTCAAGTACCCTGTCCCATGGGATTTCCCCTAGTAATTGCTAGAAAAGGACCAAGTTGGCCCTACTGAAGTCCAGGGCGGTGAATCTGCTTAGTTTTCTATTCCTGCCACTTGAGATCCTCAACTCCATCATCTCCTGGTCACTGCAACCAAGGCTGCCCTCAACCTCCACCACTTCAACTGTGCCCTCCTTGTCAGTGAGAACAAGATCCAGCAGCGCTCCTCTCCTACTTGGCTCATCCACCGTTTGCATCAGGAAGTTATCATCAGTGCACTGGAGGAACCTCTTGGGTGGATGTGGATGGCTGGCTGAGCAGACCTTCTGGCAAAGATCAGGGTAGTTAAAATCCCCCCTGATAACCAGGGCTTGTAATTGCGAGGCTGATACCAGCTGCCTATAGGAGGCCTTGTCAGCTTCCTAGTTCTGATCCAGCGGCCTGTAATAGACACCCACAACAGTGCCACCCATGCCAGTCTGCCCCTTAATTCCCACCCACAGTCTCTCAGCCCGCTCCTCATCCAGCCCTGGACAGTACTCCATGCATTCCAGTTGCTCTCTCACATAACGAGCAACTCCACCACCTCGCCTTGCTGGCCTGTCTTTCCTGGGAAGGACACAGCCATCCACGACCACATTCCAGCCATGTGATCTGTCCCACCAGGTCTCTGTAATTGCCACCAGATCTCAGGGTGGAGGCCAGTCACAAGCGGCGTCCCCCAGAGGTCGGTCCTGGGACCGGTCCTCCGCAACATCTTCATCAGTGACACAGACGAAGGCGCCGAGTGCACCTTCAGCAAGTTTGCAGGTGACACCAAGCCGAGCAGTGCAGGCGATACACTGGGAGGAAGGGAAGCCATCGAGAGAGACCTGGACAGGCTGCAGAAGTGGGCCCATGAAAACCTAATGAGGTGCAATAAGGCCAAGTGCAGGGAGTTGCACTTGGGTCGGGGCAATCCCAGGTATTTATACCAACTGGGGGCACATCTCCTTGAGAGCAGCCCTGCGGAGAAGGACTTGGGGATCCGGTAGATGGGAAGCTGGACATGAGCCAGCAGTGTGCGCCCGCAGCTCGGGAGGCCAACTGTGTTCTGGGCTGCATTAAAAAGGGGTGGCCAGCAGGGAGAGGGAGGTGATTGTCCCCCTCTGCTCGGCTCTTGTGAGGCCCCATCTGCAGCACTGCGTCCAGGCCTGGGGCCTCCAGTACAGGAAGGACACCCTCCTTTTCATTTCAGGCCTTTCTATGATTCTATGATTCTATTATTGTAACGGAATTTAAAGGCAGAAATAACGAAGAAAACAGAACGAGAATAATAGACCGAAAATCAAACAAAATACAGTTTAAGCTAACACTTTAAGCTAACAATTGAACTGTTTCTTTTAACTCCTGATCTGATGGCTCACTTACTGCAAGTCTTTTCAATCTGTCTTTTGAAATCGATTATAAAAAAAAAAATCACCCTCATGATAGCTTGATGTTGCATCTAGCTAATTTAGCAGTAATAATCCAATCTTCCTCTAATAAGCTGTGAAATTCTTTATCTCATTGATTAACCCAGATAGGATTATAATCTAATGTATAGGTTAATTCCTCAAGCTATGGAATAAGAAACAAGAGGTAGAGGAAAAGGGTCTCCTTCTGCTGGATGGTCATGTAAATCTACTAGGTGAAGTTTGCCCAAGTTCAGTTCTACCAGATTGAAATTTTACGGAGGACAAAATAAAAGTAGGTCCCTATGTAGTCCTATTCATGGACTTCAGGAACATCTGAGTGACCATAGAAAATCATTTCAAGGCCTTGAAAGAGTGTATCAGGATGTAACTTCTTTATCTAAAAGCATTCATTCTTAATGCTTACTGAAGTATTATTTAATTGTGTTAGAAATTACTGAAATGTCAGTAGATATATTTTGCTACTGAAGCACCAGAATACTTCTCAGAATCTGGGTTTCAGTGCAGGCTTCAGCTAAATCTGTCTCCTTTGGAAGGAGGCCTTGCTAGTCATGGATTTTTACACAAGGAAAACCAAAGCATGCAGAGGCTGCAAAATTATCCAGTTATTGGATAACTGCAGAACTGAAATTGAAGGCTAAGTCACATAGGAGCAGATAGACAACCAGTCTTGATCTCCAGCCCTTTTTGTTTGTATAGAAGCTGATCTGTAGCTTTCATCATGAGACTGGTATTATGAAGGAATTTTGACTCAGAACATCAGAGCTGTGTTAAGCCCACTTCACAGAAAGAACAGTGGCATGCAATCATGTGCACCGTTCAATTTTTAGCATGCTGCTTGTCACAGTTTTGATTCATGCCATCCTTCCAGACAGTATATAAACACGGTTCAAGTGACATGAATCAAAAACTGCTTATAATAGTCAGTATGAATGTGACTGTGGTTTTTTTGGGGAGGAGAAGGATGTTGGATGCGATCTGTGTATTGTACTCAAAACACAATAAACAAACAAACAAAAAATATAAATGAATATTGAATATAATTTTTAAGAGGAAAGAAATGAAGGTATACTCTTTCAATCTGGTAACTAGTATAGTGATAACCCCTCTAGATCTGGTTAAGATTTTGCCATGTATTTAGCTATATAGCTCAGTTAGCTGTCTGTATGGGGAGAGAAGTGTCAAACTACCAGCTTTCTCAGAGGAAATTACCTTGAAAGCTAGGCCATGGCTAAATTAGTCTAAGTGATAAAAGTGGAAATACTACTTTTCTGAAACAGTGGTCAGGCACTGGAATGGGCTGCTCAGGGAGGTGGGGGAGTCACCGATCCTGGAGGTGTTCAAGGATTTTGTGTTGAGGTATACGGTTTAGTGAGAACTATTGGTGATAGGTGGATGGTTGGACTGGATGCTCTTGAAGGTCTTTTCCAAACTTGGCGTTTCTATAATTCTGTGATTCTGTGATAATAGGAGCAAAGGACTCGCTATCCACTGGTAAGCAAAAATGGATCCACCTTTACAGAAGACATAAAGACACAATCCAGCACAATCCACTAGTGAGGTAAGAATAGAAAGAGGAAAACATTTTCGTAATGAATTATCACCATATTAGTTCACAAACATATTTTTCTAAAATAAAAATAAAATTTAGTTGATTCTCTTTTCCTTAGGCCTCTTTAGCTAGAACAGTTTTATTTAGTTAGAAATTATTGATTTAAAATACAGAATTAATGTCTATTCTTTAAGTTCTGAATTAGAGCTTTAACTAAATCAAAATGTTACATGAAGCTGTTATTACACTTCTTTCCCAGTGATGATGATGATGATAACATTATTTAATTCAAAGTTTTCAATATAATTTGTTTATTGTTGTTGTTGTTTCTTTGTTTCTTTGTTTTTTAATTACAACTTTGGAATCATTTGTTTTCATGCTAATAAATTAATTTTATCTGCTGATTAACCCAGAGAATTTCTTTACAGATTTGAGTGTATATAGAAACAAATTTTAGCTATAGCTTGTTCTCATGGTTGCTGATGTTTGAAAGTTTAGATCTCCTACGTTTGTTCAAATTTTCTGGTAATCATCATGTTAATAATATGCACAACCTGTAATAATAATGTGTTTTACTGTTTTCACTCCTGTTGGATTTGAAGGTCATTCACACAATTATTGACAAAATGCTCATGACTTACTTAACCATCAGCTAAAGATTTGTGGTCCCCACTGATCTTTCTTTCAGATGTGAATGTCAAGTCAAGATGCTGAATCCACATTCATCTTGCTTTTCTCAACAGATGCCTGATCTTCTCTCATGTATTGTAATGGATTGCATTTGTTTCTTCAAGACTTTTAAAAGTTATATTTACAGGAGAAATTTCATAGTGACAAAGGCCTTGCTTTGTTTTGTTTTTTTTTTTTTTTATAATTCATACTCACAATGACTATGAGGGCTGCTCCAAAAGTAATGCCTTCTATTTTATTATGTTGGCCCACAGGCATACGTTGGTGATATGGCAGTAGAGGTTGAACATTTCTGCAACATTCTGTGACATCTGGTTGCCTTGTGACAGATGGCAGCAGAAGGGCAGTCTGACAAAATAGTGTCTGACATGGAAATACATGTGAAGGAAAGGTACGTCACTGAATTCCTCCATGTGGAAAAAAATTGCATCCACTGACACTCATCAGTGCTTGCTGAACATTTCTGGAGACCAAATAATAGATATGAGCACAGTGAGGAGGTGGGTAGTGTGTTTCAAAAAACCATGTCAACAAAACCATGATAGCAACTGTGAAATAGTGGGTCACCTCCACTGGTACAGATTTTTACAAACATGGCATGCTGGCTCTTGTTCATTGCTGGTGAGAAATGCACAGCTAATGATTGTGACTATGTTGAAAAAATGTGTTTTGTAGCTGAGAATTTACTCTATCAAATAGTGCTATTATGCTCTTTGTATCTGCTCTAGTTTCCATGGAAATAAATAGGAGGCATTACTTTCAGAGGGACCTACATATTTAGAAGGTGCTGAGTGAACCTAGCGAGATCCTGAGCAACATCAGTTCTCATAGAAGCTAGTGATGTTAAGGGTAGTTTGCTACCCAAGGAGACCTTTAATATTTCAAAGTTAGTTAATCCATTTGTCTTGCAAAATAAATGGATAAGACTGGTGAGGAAAGCATCTTACCTGCGGCTCCCCTGAGGTAGATCTGTACTGCAGTCACAGAACTGCAGGCTGGCTTTCCTGGCACAGAGCTCTGCATGCGTTTCAAAACCTGTCCCAAAGAGAGAGCAGCAACTGCCAGCAGGGTTGATAAGTTAGGCATGTGACAGAGTTTTCAGAAAACATCTGCCAAGTCCAATCATGGGTAGACGATAGTTTATGAATCTGACAAAGCACAGTCATGAACAGAACACATGTTTGTGCTTTAGCCTGCAGGGACTTGAGCAGCTCTGAGTAGAAGTTAAAAATCCACAGTGTGGGTAAGAAAAAATCCTTAGGTATTTAATCTTAAAATCCCTTATGTACTCTGTAATGTCCCAGCCTGCTGTCATAGTCCCAGGTAGAAAACTAGGCCTGTATTCTTAATTCCTAGTCTTAGGCACAATGGTAAGACCTCAGTTGAATCCCTGAGCATGCAGATAAGATCCGTTTAAAGTGTGTGACAGAGATCCTCTGGGACTGGAGGAGTGAGACTTTCTGCAGCAAAGCTGGGACTCCTGCACACCACACCCATGCATCTGGCTGTACTTGGGCAGCTAGGAGCTAGAAATTGGAATATGAATGTGTGCCAAATTCATGTAGCTGTATGTCTTTGGCTGTCAGTTGGCTGCCACAAAATCCACAATATGACCCAAATAATGGGTGCCAAACCCAAGCAATAAAGTTCCATTCAATATAGACACACAAATATCCATTGAGTATGGACCATTTTCAGCCATTTAGGACTGTACTCATGTCACAGTTTGTCAGAGTTGTTTGTGGAGAGAAAGTAGATAGGACCCCCAAGCTACCTACATGCTTTTAAAGGCTTTGGCCTTTGGACACCATAGAGCATCTGTGCTTTCGCACCCAGTGTAGTGATGCTTGGTGGTTAAATAGCAGATGTCAGCCTCCAGTTGACAACTGTCATGAATACTAACAGATACCATAAAACATGAAATCCATTCACAGATGGCCTTGTTCTGGGGGAAATAAACATTAATTTTATGTCCATATCAGAGGCAGTGAGCTGAATTTTCTTCACTCCCTTCTTAGCGGCTTAAAGGCAGCCAGCTCTGCCAAACAAAACTGAGATCCAGGACCTCAGTGTTTTATGGGCTGGTGTGGCAGAGGAAACAGATCTAACCACTGTTTCCCCTCCCCCTGATTTCCCAGGAGCCGGAGAGCTTGCTCAGGATCCCTATCAGAATTCCATTCAAACCATCTCATCTTTTATATAATCAGCCTGACAAGCTGTTGGTTTCAAAGACAAGATAAGACTTGGCCACAGCTGAGATGGTAGTTTACAAGGAGTACCAACCATTTCAACTATGCCTCATTAAGACACCAGTATTTTGCCAGAGATGTTCCTCTCCTCTTGCTCTGTGCCCCAAACCTTTCCTGGCAGTCTGGCCTCAGGTCAAGTGTGTGTAGCATCAAGTTCTCTAAGACTTCAGACTCGGTCAACAATGAATTGATTTTGTTTTCAGCTTGTATAGAGATCACCATCAGTTCTCCTAGACAACATCTAGGACTTGTGCTAACTAATTTTTCTCTGATTTTGTCACTGTAAGGCACTTCAGTTCTTTAATACTGATGTGGCTGCACAATAACAGCAATGAAGATAAAGTACCTTAAAAATAGGCAATAAGCCTTTTAACTCTTATGAGCAAATCAAAGCTACTCTGAGCAGCCCACAGAGGTAAGAATGGCTGTTTATCTTCATTTACAGCTACTGTGGGGAGGCACCAGCATGTAAATTCATCAGCCCAGGGGCAACAGCTGAAATAATTCTGGAGTCATAGTTTGCTACAGGGAAGGGAGAAACTTTCTCCTCACCTCTGCCAACTCATCTCATCATGTACCAGGTGTTGCTTGTGGAGCCACCTAAAGATTTTTAGTTAAGGAGTGCTGGTCACTGTAGGCAATGCCATCCCCTGCTGCTGTGACTAGTGCTAAGCTGAAATAGTAACAATACAGAAAGAAGTATTTAAATGCAACCAAATCTTTAGACTCCTGGAGTGCAAGGTGTCCCTCCTAGCACAGGGCACGTGAGAGAATCATTGGTCTGCATACAGCATGTCTTAAAGAGAACTTAAATTACTTCCTTTTTTACTTCTCACAAGACTTTTTTTTTTTTTTTTTTCAATGTGAAGAGCAGAGTTTCCTTATTCAAACTTACCCAGTGGTTAGTGGGCATCTGAGATTTGCCCCGAGAGCTAATTCTCATCTTGCCTTGCAAGTGAGGCACTCTTGATTATCAAAAGGGAGTACCACATTTCTGTGGATGCCTACCTGTGCGACCTGGTGTAGGGAACTTGCTTTGGCAGGGGGGTTGGACTCGATGATCTCTGGAGGTCCCTTCCAACCCCTACAATTCTGTGATCCTGTGATTCACGAACAAAAGGCAAACAGAAAGCACAGAAACCTTAGCAGAAGCTCAAGGGTCCGCTGAATGTGCCATCATTGTCTCTCTGAGGAGACATGATGGAGCAACATGTCTAGAATCATGAACCTAAGCTCTTTATTACATTCACCTTGTTTAATATACCTGCATGGCGGCAAAAGGGAAATCTGACACAGATATGAGAGATGATAATTAGTTATAAACACATTTTTATTATTTGTTCTCGATTTTGCTTCTTTGCTCACAAATGTTGACTGAGCAATCCCTGTGATCTACAGAAAATGATGAGTAGAAATTTTACAGATAAGTTTTGTTACCATTAAGAAAGGTATTCTTTATTGGCAGCACTGGCGTGGTATTGAGATAACTGTCCAAGAACGCTCTACGAGTTGATCATTAGTAAGCAGGCTATATTTTTACATGTATTACATATTCATTACATTTTCAAATTCATTAACCTGTCCACCCCCAGTGACTGCCTAACAGACATAGCCTTGTTTGGCAATCTTTGATGTCACCTAGTGTCATCTAGCACGGTGATGGTCCATTGTTAATCCTCAGGGGTCGTTTACTTCCTCTCAGCACTCCTTCTGTCCCAAAGATTGCTGTGGAATTCAAGGACAATAGGAGAAGTCTCTGCACACACAGATAGGAAGACAAAGGGGAACATCTGTCACAATTTATTTGTTCTGTTGTTTCTTTTGACCTGTTAAAACAGACCAGCCTTACAACATGTAAGGTGGTATCTACAATACCACATCACAGTTATCATCCACAATATCTAAGGACTAGTATAGTGTTGCAAGCAAGCATAAACAGAATATTTTGTGTAATTACTTCTTCAAATCACCTGCTATTATGAGGAGGCACATAACTACTTTATACACAGATAACCAGCTCAGGCATAGTGACTGTGTTTTCTTTCTGCTTCCAGACAGCAGGAGGGGAGCAGTTAATGATGCTAAGCTTGGTTACAATTTTCTGTCATTGCTATCAAACCCTGTAATTCCTTATTTCTGTTTTTTGCTGAATCTCCTACCCAGCAGTACTTGCTTAGTAGAAACTCTCTGGATATTTTAGTTTCAGGTTTCATCTGGTTCATTGTCCCTAACAGGACATCAGTTTGTGTTGGGTCAAAAGCACCTTATCTGCTACTTCATAAAATTTCTTATTCAGAGCAAAATAGGAGGGGGAGGAAGATATATCAATAAGATAAAAGTAAACACTTAATGCCACTACAGTTCGATTTTTTTTCTTTCCTGTCATCATATTTTTGACAGTGTTTCACACCTCAGGATACCACAAAGGGTTGTTTTTTCAGACAGGAAGGAATAAACTTCAGAATTTTAACGGCAAAAAGACTCAATGCATTTGTTGACCAACTCGGAAATGGCTGCAAGCATTCCACATGGTGAGCTTGTCCTCGTGCTGTTCTTCCTACTTTTTTTTTTCTCCCCATAAAATCTAGTTGATAAAATACATATATCTACTGTTGATACATCCTATTTTGGAATCCTCCATTGGTGGGAGCAGCAGATGCTCTACCCATTCTTTGTCTCCTCCTTAGCCCCATTTTATATTATTTTTAAATGAATGTTTCCACAGAAAGTGAATTAGTGAACATATTCTTCAATGTGTAGCACTGAGATAAGTATTTCCAATATGATGTGTAAACAAAATACAAGCAACTCTATAAAACAGCCTGAGTTTACAAATAAAGTATATTTGAGCATCAGGCATCAGATTTTTTTTCACCTTTTTCTCTCTGTAACAACATTTCTGAGTTTAGAAGGGGTTTTCCCAGTGGAGGCAGAGACCTGAGGAATCATTACAAATATTTCGTTTAAAAATATATCGTGGACATCTACTGCCTTGGAAGGAACACATTCACGAGACTGTCAAAGCAGACAACAGAAGCTGAAGAAAAAAGTCCCCCACATTCAGGTCTGCCGGGTGCTCGGTTTGTGAGATGAGATCACCTGTGAGGCAGCCCTGCCCTGAGGGGCGGCAACAGCCGGGAATGGGGGTTGAAGTCACTTGATTGCTTGAGGTGGCAAACAACAGTTACAGAGCAACTATCTCTCCCTGCTGAAGATGAAGTTACACTTCCTAACGATAGTGTGATGGGAACAGGGAAGAAAACAGCATATCCTGAGAGAGGAGCTGAGAATGAGAGGAGTAAATGCTATAGTAGTGCTCTTGTTGTAGAGTTCATAGAATCATAGAATGGTCTGGGTTGAAAATGACCACAATGATCTAATATGTTCAACCTGCCTGCCCTCTGCAGGGACACCAACCACCAGACCGGCTGCCCAGAGCCACATCCAGCCTGGCCTTGAATGCCTCCAGCGATGGGGCATCCACAACCTCTTTGGGCAACCAGTTCCAGTGCGTCACCACCCTCTGGGTGAAAAACTTCCTCCTAATATGTAACCTAAACCTCCCCTGTCTCAGTTTAAGACCATTTCCTCTTGTACTATCATTATCCACCCATGTCAACAGCCTTACCACCTCCTGTGTATATGCTGCCTTCAGGTATTGGAAGATGGTAAGGGAGAAAGAAACTCAACAGGAAGGAAGGAGAAGAAGGGTAGAGAGAGGAAAAACTAGGCATTCATGTGAAAATCTAGTTGCTAATTTAAGGTTTCCCTTCATGTTAGATTTTAGGACTTGGCTATCTGAAGTCTAACTTGCTATTGTTACTGCACCTTGAACTGGTGGAACAGAGGAAAAGAAGAATTGCAGTAGCGGGAATGACAAATCAAGGAAGAGTGCTGACTTAGGGTTAGGGTAGGGTTCTATCCCTGGGATAGGGATTCTTCTATCCTTAGGGATAGGGTTCTATCCCTGACTTAGGGATAGAATGTGAGGCACACCGAGTAAAAGCATCTCCTTCAGAAAATCTGCACTGTTCTGGCTGGATGAGTTTGGTGTGGGGGATGTAAGAACATCTGGAGAGGAAAAAAAAAAAAGTGGTGACGAAACTTCATTGCTGCCATCCAGTATTTAAAAGGAGAGAATAAAAATGAGGGAAATATTTTTATATGGGTGAGCAGAGACAAAACAAAGGGGAACAGCTTTAAGCTCAAGGGGATGTGTAGGTTGGCTTCCAGAGGTAAGAATCCTATGGAGAGAGTGGTGAAGTGTGGGAATATGCTGCCCAGTGAGGGTGTGAATAGTCTGATCTGTGAAGGTGTTCAAGGACAGATTGGATGGGAGCCCTGGGCAGCCTGGTCTAGTACAAGACCCGAAGCTTGATGGCTTTATCTGTGTTGGGGGATTAGAATTCTATGATCCATAGGGAATCTTCCCAAAGCTGTTAAATGGTTCATGGGAGGGTGGTTCTGTGCGAAGTACCTTTGGGCCATTCTGTTGCAACCCCTCCCTGGCCCGGTAGAGGGTGCAGGTTCTGGTACTGCTTGTGGCTGGGGCAACCTCCCTGCTGTGTGGGTGGAGGTTTCTCTGTGGGCTCCTGAAGATACGGTGGATTATTGTGCTGCAGCTGGGCAGGCCAGCCTGTACGCCTGTACGTTGGGCATTGGTGGGAGCTGCATGCTCCGTGGGGCTTTCTGGAGATGCTGAGACATGGGGTACCGTCCTGTAGGCAGGGCTGTGTGTACCCATTGTGCGTGGTGAGATGTGTTCTCAGGGACCCCCAGTACTCAGGTGGGTATTTCTGGCCTGGCCTTCTAGAGGTGTGGTGCCAAGAGACGTGGGGCTGGAATCCCGAGCTCGGCTTTTGGCCATGCTGCCCCACTGTCTGGCTGCTGAATGCTGTTCCTGCCACTGAGGGGGAAACTGACCTCTGTGGCTCCTGGGTGTCATTGCCTTGCTGTAATCAGGGTCCAGGGGTGGGAGCCTTTGTGCTCCACTGGCAGCCTGCATGGAGTGACTGCTTTGTTAGAGGGGTGCAGGTCAAGATGCCCCTGACTGGAAGAGAGGGAGCCTCCCTTGGTCTTTGGGACCTGGGCTGCCCTGTAAGGGTGCTGTGATGCCCTGGAGTCCCAGGCCCTTTGCGATGGACATGACGGCTTGGAGCCGGCCCTTGGCTCGCTGCTTTGCATGCCCAGCCTTATTTGCCCAGCGTGCCCGTCTCTGTGGCCTGCTGCATTGCTGTTGGGAACCCTGTGGGGTGTCAGAGTGGTGAGAAAAGCTGCTTTTCAACTGTTTCTGCTGGGTCGGCTTGGGGGTGGGGCATGCAAGGTCTTCCTTGGCCGGGTGGTCATGTGCAGAGCTCCCTTGGGCTGCTGTGTAGCCTGTTTTGTTTGGGTGGGGCAGCTGGTGCTCCTTTGGGCCTAATGGCTTTTTCCTTCATTTGCAGGAGCTGCTGCAGGAGGAAGAAGGCAAAGTGGTGTGTGGAACTGGGAGGAAGGAGACAGCAAGAAGAGGGGCCATGAATTGGCTTTTTTGTTGGTTTACTTGCCCGTTACACAAACCAGGACGACAAGAAAAACAAGTAATATTTGTTCTCTTCCTATAGATTTTCATTACTTTTGGTGATAAAGGTTTCTTTGTGTTTTGTTCTTCATATGGTGCCTATTTGTTTTGCTTTTTTAGTCCTTTTTTCATTTCATGAATCCTTAGGTATTCTTTAGCATAGCTTTCATCCCCAGTACATTTGGTTGGCTGCTTTTTTATGGAGTGGAGAAAGGTACTTGTAACCTTTGCATCGTCTGAATCTCTTGGTAACTTATTTGTGTGGAAGCACTAGCAGCTGCGGTACTATTTATTACTTGTCCAACTCCCTTTCCTGTTTAAGGCAGGCCTATTTGCAGGTTCTGTTTGTGCAATATAATGTCCGTGTTCTAGCAGTATTTGTGCTGGGCATGTTTTTTTCTGGGCTGTTGCAGGGATATTATTAGCCTGTTGGTGGATGTTTCTTTGCATCGATGATTTGAATGAGAAGCTCTCATGGAGTTGTGTAGATGTTTAGTCCTAGCTAACTGTTTATGAGGTTATATTTGCTAGCGGTTTGTCCTGTGGATTCCTTTTGTAAAACTGAATCTTTTGTGTATTCCAGGGGAAATTGAGTTCTCATTTGCATGTCTGGTGTTTTTTGTTTCTCAGTGTTATGGTTATAGGTGGCAATTATCTGGCTCAGCACCATGCTTTTTGTTCTGTTTCCTGTAGGATGGGAGTGAAAATAGTTGACAGGGATAGTGGCAAATGAATTAGATCTATTGAATTGAGATAAATGTATCAGCTATGTCTGTGGATAGGAGGAAGGTAAAAAAGAATATTTGTTATTATGTCCATGTGTGTATATATGTATATAACCAGATGCTTTCTAATTGTTTGCCACTAATTGGCTGACTCCCAGCTTGTTCCCCAGGAGCAGAAGGAAGCCCATTGAAATACCATGCCTTTGAAAACTTCCTATGTATTTTCTCCTTAGCCAGTGGTGATATAGAGAAGTTTAATTATTTTTAAATTGTCCTCTGATGCTGTGCTGGATAAGGAAAACCAGTTATATTAGGGAATGTTTTTAGGTGCTGTATCTTGACCATCTGTGCCACTCGTGTCTTGTGTTGGGTCTTACCGACTTTAGGCTTATGGCAGTGACTCCTTCCTGCTCCCTGACTCTTCCATGTACCCAACAATTTGACCTATTTGGGGCATTGACAACAATAGATTATTTCCAAAGGTTAGCTGTGATTTGAACTTCTTGTGGCTGAATAACTTCGCTGTGTGGCTGCAAGCTGTTCTTTGTCAGTTGTGAACAGCAGCAGACAATAATGTTGAGTATATTTTATTTACAAAAGAGTGGTGATGATTGGGCTTCTTTGTAAATTTCAGCCACAAGTACTTTGTTTCATGTGTTGTTAAGTGTCTCCCTAACTTTGAGTCATCAACAGATGGAAGGTAGTGACTGGGTGCATCTGGATCAGATATGCAGTATTTTGCATTTTCCAAGCTCGTTGCAAAATTTTATCATATAAACCTTCATTATTATTATTATTAGTAACACACTTGCAAAAGAATTTATTTTCACAGATTATTAGTAAATTTGTTGATACTTAACACTTCTAATCTCGCTATGATTCTTTCTTACATCTGACAAGGTTAGCTCTTCTGCAAGTGACCTTATTAGTTTTGTCTATTTTTGGCAAGTGCCTGGCCTTGTTCTTGGCTGTGGAACAAGCTGAGCGACACTTGTGGAATATTTAATGTTTTGGTATTTAAGGGCACAACTAATGCAAATATTGTAGCATGGAGGTAACATCTGTGTTTTACAGGAGGCAAATCCTGACATATATTAAATATAGTATAGCTTTCTGTTGAAGTTTACCTGCCCAATGTCTAAAGAAAAACAAATGGAAAAAAGAATTAGGGGACACTTGCTTGCAATATCTGAATAGGTTTATGAATAGTTGAACCAAAATGTGTTACTTGTGTATCTAAACAATATAAGCTAATCTGGGTAATCATTTAATGCCAGTGGTTTTTAATTTGTAAGATTTTTTTTTTTTACAAACAGCTATGTTGAATGAACACAGGAGCAGATGAATGAGCTCATATGAATAGTACCTGCAGCCTATACAGTTTCATTACTATGTCGTCAGTACTTTTAATTGCAGCACAGAAAAACAGCATGATGTAACAGTGCAACAATGCATCTGCAGGGGAGCTTTGTTTTTTTTAACTCAGACAGTTAGTAATTGATATTTAACATGGAGCATGAAGGTTTGAATTTCCCAGACATCTTAAGCTGATTCCTTGGCTTTGATTTTTCTTTTTATTCTTACAATAGCATTTGATATCCTATTGTACCTTGAAGTCAGATTAATTCTACTGCATTTAAGTACATGCTTTTCACCACTTCTGAATGTGGGGTCAGGCAATTGTGTTGAGGGCAAGGCTCTGAGGAAGGGTAAGCAGGAATGCTATGATGACCTTCATACGTTCATGTGTTCTCTAAAGCATGTCACTTCCTATTTGTCTCACTCACATTGCTCAGACATGGCATCTTCCAGCCATAGCATGAGAGAATGCAGATGGCAAGGGTATTGGCTTTGATTACTGTTCCAGTTGCGGAAATACACTGTTTACAACTGTGCTTGAGCAGCTGCAGAATATAGGGTGATTTAGCAGTTTTCAGCTCCTTATTGTAAATTATTTTCATGTTCACCATAAAGTGTGTATGTTGATCTGTCCATTGGTATGGGGAAAAGCTAATGAGTGCTCTATCTGGGGATGTCTTTTTAGGCAGACAGAGTTTGCACAGCCATTGTAGCTAAAGGTAACATTTAGTTCTTGTACTGCCTGCGTGTCCCAAGTACATTTTCCAAGTGTCAGTCTCAATCTCTGTTTCGTTGCCCTTCCTTCTCTCTGGTGCATGTAGCTGACACTGTGAAACGGATTTTTCTTCCATTTGAATTTCACTGATTTCTTCAAGCCTGTTTGCCTGGGGGCAGAACAACAGAATATTTTCCAGTCTTTTCCATTTTGCTCTTACATACAGCGCTCAAGACTACACTATATGTGGTCTGTACTTACAGATGATCAAAAGTACTCCCTGTTATGGCTAGCTCTTCTTTTTATATTATTTTCCTTAAGTATTTTTTATTTAAACATTACTGCTGTGTTTCCTGTGCCAATTCAATCCTTTCAGCTTTGTGTCCTGAGCCACTGCTAAGTCATCTTGCTTACTGAGAGTACAGGGGCAGGCTATGCTATCCAGGAGCTTCCCTCAATCCAGTTGTATTGAGTGGGGGCATGATGAGCTCATCCTACCAAAATGATATTGTGCTGCTACAAGGGCTCTAGTGAGCAAAGTTACCAAAAAAAATTCTATCTGGTTGTTACCTTAGTTTATGTTAGACATAAAAGGGCAGAAGCATTGCTGCTGGCTTTGGATGAAGCCAGGTGAAGCTGGGTTCTTCATGTGTACTTGTGCTTTTGCAGAGCCTTGACTTCTGAAGCTCCGTAATGTGGACAAAGATTTCAAATAAAATTCAGCAACAGGACAGACACTGTTATGGCAGAGGTGAGTGCTAGATTCAGAACTGCAATCTGAACTTCTCTCTCCTTCCCCCACCCAAATGGTACTGCCCAGTCTCAAAGCAATAAGCATGAGTTTATTTTGTTATTAGTCCATGTTTTTCTAGTCCCTATAATTCTCCCTTTTTATGTGACTAGATTGTACTAACCGTAGATGAGTAGTTTAGGGCCTAGACTGGACTGGTGCCCGACAAGGATCTATCAGGAGAGATCTTTTCAGATCATCCCTAAGATACAGCAGAGATCTTGGCCTACTTTAAAAAGCACAGTTACCAACAATTGCTTTCCGTTGAGAACATGACTAGAGGGAAAATAGGTCTCCTTTTTAGAAACTAGCCTGCTAGTCAAATGTTTTCTAAGGGAATGGGAGAATCAGCTCCTCTGAGGGTGCATTGTTTTAGAAAAGCATCCATGGTACTGTGCTACAAGTGTTTTAAAATAAGAAAAGCACTTCCTTGCTTTGTAATTGTGTATCACAGTGCAAAGAAGGTGTCAAGATTAATTGAGCTGAAGAAAGAGTGTTTACTAAAGAACATGGTAGCCAGAACATGTACTGGTCCTTGTTTTTATATGTGTTTATTCTGCCTAAGACAGGGACCTCATGGAGGGAGAATGTCTATAGACTATTTAATCAAGCAGAGGAAGTGGATGATGGCTGTAAGCAGAGAATTGGACTTCAAAGTTAATGTTGAATAGCAAAGAACCATTGAAAGTAGAGTTGGGAAGTAATTTTGGCTTCTGGTGCCATTCTTACACCTAATTCCGACTAAATTGATATTTTATTTCTTTTGATTCTGTCTCTTGTCCTGAGACATGAGTGAGATGGAAAAGAAGGTGCAGTTGAATTATTTTTTTTATTATTATTTATTATTATTTAATTTATTTTTATTTTATTATTATTATTTAAGTTTATTATTATTTATTATTATTATTTAATTTATTATTATTATTTAAGTACTTTGTTAATAACTTAGAGAATACTTGATCTGTGATAATTTTAGTGCTCTAGGGATCATCAGTGCTATGTTTTTGCTGAGCTGAAGCCTGTTATTTTATGGGCCTTCAAGGTGTCAGGTGCTTCAGGACTTCTGTTTCAGGCGTTAATTTTCAGTGAATCCTTATGCTAATTATAGGGCAGCCACAAAACATTTCTCTGTGCTCTGCATTAAATATTGTGTAAAATCTTGGTTCTCTCTGTAGTAACACAGCTACCAGGGGACTCTGGACATGTCAGACCTGTGAACAAGGAGCCTGCGGAAAATCTTGCCCTGGGTTTCAGCTGATGTTACTGCGTCAGCCTGAATCACTGCAGGAAGGATGGAGCAGCGATGCTTTTCTGTTTCTCAGCACCATCTCTTACATTAGTCTGGTTTATGTAACATGCTATGTTGCATAGTTTCATTTCAATCTCTGCAGTGTTATACTGTTGGCATGTTACTATTGCTATTCGCTTAAAAATAGAGAAGGTATAACAGGGAATGCATGCTACAGCGAGGGTGACAGATGGAATTCTTCCACTTATGTAAAAAAATGCAATGTAATGAATATTTATGCAATTACTTTTTTACTGTGTAGCAATGCAATGTATGGGTCTTTTTCCCTGATTGTAGACCTTGCAATGCTACAGCCTTCTGGAGATTCTCATATAAATCAGATGCTGAGGAAGAATCTGCTTTCTTCTCATTAGGAAGCAGGAAAAAAAAGATGCACCTTCTTTCAGAAAGTAGAAAAAAAAAAATCCCATGGATATTTAATTATAAAAAACTTTTTTTATCACAAAAAAGTGATGTCATAAAATCAAATATTCTAGCAAGGAAATATAGCATGCTTTGCATGTTCATATTGTTCTACCCTGAATTAGTTCTTTTTCGGGAGAGACCTTCCAGATAGTTGAAAGTTTTATGTTTAGCCCTTCTGCATGTCTTTGTAGCTATTTTCCATACTAATTTACAAAACCTGTGAAAGAACCTGTAAAATTTCTCTCTTTTAGATCTTTGGGACGCTAAAAAAAAAAAAAAGTACCCATAAAAAAGTATTTTCAGAAGAAAGCAGTTCCTAAATGATTGATCCTAAACAAATTCAGTAATTGGGAATACAGAAGTTCATACCTTACCTTCCCAAATATCTAACTATGGCTCAGGAGCACTCTCAGGAAAGCAGAACTCCAAATGCTTTGTCAGCTGAATACTTCTTGCTGCCTTGTACTGTCTGTGAATCCACAACCAAAGGGATTGTTTGTAAGCAGATGTGGCAAGTTCTTAATAAACCCTTGAACCTTGAGCTTCTAACTAAGTGTAATAGTAGTGACCTGTTATTTTTAAAAGTTGAGCTGCTCAATTTAAAAATCTAAGATTATTTAATCTACCATCATCTCCAGCAATATCAATGGACTTTTCAGGTCATTGCACTAGATTTGCTAAAGAGAGAAGAGCTGAAATGAGCATGTTCAGCTTTGCCATCTATCGTACTCTACTGGAGAGCGTTCTGTTTGTTTTGCAGCATAATTAAATGTTGTCTTTAAGGAGTTCACTTATTGCTTATTTGCATTCTACAGTTATAAAAGGAAAATTGCTGTATTTTGTAAGCTTGGGCTCTACAGATCTGTAACAAAAGTGTGTTTATTTACTATATTTTGGAGAAGACTCTGGGGAGGCCTCATTGTGACCTTCCAGTACTTGAAGGGAGTGTATTCACGGAAGAAAGTACATCTGTTATCTGAGGGTAGATAGTGATAGGACAAGGAAGAATGGTTTTAAACTGAGACAGGGAGGTTTAGGTTAGATATTAGGAGGAAGTTTTTCACACAGAGGGTGGTGACACACTGGAACAGGTTGCCCAAGGAGGTTGTGGATGCCCCATCCCTGGAGGCATTCAAGGCCAGGCTGGATGTGGCTCTGGGCAGCCGGTCTGGTGGTTGGTGACCCTGCACGTAGCAGGGGGGTTGAAACTTGATCATTGAGGTCCTTTTCAACTCAGGCCATTCTATGATTTTTAGATAGCAGAAATGCATTTCACGAGGATGGAAAAAGGGTGCTATACTGTGCTGGAGCTCCTCTGTGTTTTGGAATGCCTCAGAGTGACACCCACAGTATTTTCATGGGAAAGCAAGTGCTATACCCCTTGTCCTCTCCTTGGCATTTGGTCTGCATAACAGTGTAAAGCCGATGACAGCATGAATCTCAAAAACAGTGAATATTAGTACATTATAATACTTCAATTGTTGTTTTAAAAGATTATTGACTATGAGAAATCTGTAATAAAATCATTCTTGTCATTCACTGCTTTTTAGAAGCACAAAGAACTAATGCAAATACCATTTACTTAAAGGCATGATTTTAAAGCATTTTTTATACTCTGTCAGCAATGAGGTCTGTATGTATTTTGTATGCAGGCAGATAATTTGCCCTAGCTTCATACAACATTAATTTGCTAAAAAAAAATGAAGTTATTGTTATATGGAATTATGTAGAAACACCAGGAAATCTTCAAATTGACAGAAAATAAAAGCACAAACCTGAAAAGTAGCAAGAAAATGAAGACAGGAATTCTTTTTGCTATAAAACTTCTGATGCTTCAACTGAGAAAAGAAAGAAGATAAAGAGTAGAGTTTATATATAGGATCATAGAATTATAGAATCATTAAGGTTGGAAAAGATCTACAATATCATCCAGTCCAACCATCTGCCTATCACCAGTAGTTCTCCCTTAAACCTGATATGTAAACATTCTTTGATTCCCTATTCAAAATCTTTGCAATTTCTTCAGAGATAATCTGGCCTTTTCACATAAGCGATGCTTGAGCATCATCCTCATTTCTTGAACAGTTTGTTTGACACACCATTAAATAGCAGTAAGAAAATGAAACTAAGGGAAAATAGCCCTGTATTTTTTTTCCCCACTGATTATTTTTCCTCCTTCGTGAAGAAGATAGAGATTTTTAAGGAGTTTATATCTTTTTAAGTGCTCCCAGAATTTTTAGGCTAATTTACTTTCTGATTAATTATCTTTAAGCTTCTGAGCAGCTACCTTGGTCAGTAATGTTTGTAAGCTGTGACTGCCAGCTCTTGTCACACCTGTGCCAAGTCAGCATGACAAACAGCATTAATAACTGAGTGCTGAAGCAGTCTGCATGGACATGCTCTAAAGCTGTTAAATCTGCTGGACGCTCAGAAAAATTTCACATTGAATATCTCAAAGGAATAAAGGGGAAAAGTAAAAGGAGTTTCTGAAGCTAAACAAATTCTTCCCAGTAAAATATTCACATAGCTTTGCCTATTCTTGGGAAAGGGTTAACAAACTCTGAACAAAAATATAAATAAAGTAGTATGAATTACTTCTGCTGTCTGATCCAAACAAGTAGAAAGGCCACAGTTAAAGCTACGTGCCAACATCCACATATTGAGAGTCAGAAGAGATTTTTCAGGTGCTCAGCAGGGAAGGACGGGTTGTCACCATGCTTTACACAGCATAGGAAAAGAGAAATGTCCCTGTGTCCTTTATTCATTCACTGCTCAGTCTTGCTCAGACATGTTCTCTAAGGCTGGAATATCAGGAGCTATTTGTCAACATCACCTTCTGTGAAAAGGCAGAAAAGGAGGGGCAGAAAGATCCCTGCTCTTCCTGAGAATGCTGGCAGCACAGTATTATACAGAGTAGAAGAAGCAATCTAGGAGGTTTCTGGAGTGGAAGATATAACATTCTTATGCAGCCGGTAAGAAAGCCTACCATGGCAGGTGCCCCACTAGACCTGCTGTTCACAAACAGAAGGACTGGTAGGAGATAAAGAGGTCAGCAGTGCTCTTAGGCAGAGTAATTACAAAATGGTTCACAATTCTTGGTGAAGTCAGGAGAGAGGTCAGCAAAACTGTTGCCTTGTACTTGCAGATGGTGGGCTTCAAACTGTACAAGATACTAGTAAGAAGAATCCCTTGGGCGTCTGTCTGGAAGGATAGAGGGGTCCAGGAAGGCTGGACGCTCCTCCTGAAGGAAGTCTTTAAGGCACAGGAGCAGGCTGTCCCTGAGCGCTGCAAGATGAGCTGGAGGGAGAGAAAACTGGTGTGGGTTCTGCTTGACCAACCTCATCTCCTGTGATAGTGGGAGATAATCATAGGAGATTCCTTTATCCACCTGGTGGATAAAGGAAAGGCTGTTGACATAGTCTACCTCAACTTTAGCAAAGTCTTTGTTCTTGTCTGCCGCAGTATTCTTCTGGGTAAGCTGGACACCCTGGACACATGTACTCTTTCTGGGTAAAGAACTGGCTGAAAGGCCAGGCCCAGAAAGTGGTGGTGAATGGAGTTAAATCCAGCTGGCAACCAGTTACAACTGGTGTTCTCCAGGGGTCAGTAGTGGGGCCTGTCTTGTTTAATATCTTTATTGATGATCTGGATGAGAGGACTGAGTGAACCCTCAGTAGGTTTGCAGATGACACCATGTTGGGAAGAGCTGTAGATCTGCCTACTTGTAGGAAGGCCCTGTAGAGGGATCTGGACAAGTTGGATAGATGAGCTGAGATCAGTGGGGTGAAGTTCAACAAGACCGACTGTAGGGTCCTGCATTTTGGCCACAACAGCCCCAGACAGTGCTGCAGGCTTGGGGCAGTGGCTGGAAGACTGTGCAGAGGAAAAGGACCTGGGAGTGCTGAGTGACGCTCAACTTGAACATGAGCCAGCAGTGTGCTCAACAGTCAAGAAGTATCCTTGGTATCCTAGTTTGTATCAGAAGTACTGGTCCTGCCAGCAGGAGGAGGGAGGTGATAGTCTCCCATTCAGCTCTGGTGAGGCAGCACCTTGAGTACTGTGTTCAGGTGCCTCTCTCAGTGAGAAAGACATTGAAGCCCTGATGCGTGTCCAGAGAAGGTCAACAAAGCTGTTGAGGTGTCTGGAGCACAAGCTTTATGAGGAGAAGCTGAGGGAATTGGGATTGTTTAGTCTGGAGAAGGGAAGGCTCAGGGGAGATCTTTTCGCTCTTTCCAAGTACCTGAGAGGAAGTTGAGGCGAGGTGGGAGTTGACAATTTCACCCATGTAACAATGACAGGACAAGAGAAAATGACCTGAAGTTGTGCCAGGGGAAGTTAAAGTTGGATATTAGGAATAATTTCTTAGAAAGAGTTGTCAGGCACTGGAAAGAGCTTCCCAGAGAAATGTGGATTCTCTGTCTCTGGAGACGTTGAAGATAAATGTAGATGTGGCACTAAGAGACATGTTTAGTGAGCAGTATTGTTCGTAGGTGGACTATGTGATCTTAGAGGTCTTTTCTAACATTAATGATTCTATCATTAAAGCGTTAATGGCAAGCACTTTATGAGCTTCTTTCCATGTGAAAATTTGCTACAAGTGTCTGCTTAACTCACATACCCACATGTAATATACTAGCTCAGACTTTCAAACAAGATAACAGTCATAAAATTTCCTGGTTTTTATACGATAACTCCAGTTTTTAGGCAAAAATTCCTTCAACCCAAATGAAGAATATCACGCATGACCCACACTTCAGGTCTGTTGGCTGATGACCTTCATCTTGCATTTTCTCTACAAGGTGCTAGCATAGAGCTGTCTTCTCTTACAAGGACACACTTCCCTTCTAAGCCTCAGATTTTCAGTCTATAGACATGCTAAAGGCAGCTCTTGGCTGTCATCACTCTAGCAGTAGTTCATATTGTATGTCAAATTTCATGCCTCTTAAATGTTATCTTGCTTTTAAATGAAGTGTTCACAAAAGTGGATATTCCTTCAAAATGTTAAGAAAATCTGTCATAATGTTAAAGGTTGCAGACCTGCCCTAATCTTAACATATGCTTTTTTAATCATGTTTTCCTGACTGCCCCAATGTCTTGCTAACAATTTTACTAGAAGTTAAATATCCTAGGAGCCTTGGACACTAGCCAAGCTTTCATCATAGATTCCTCACTTTGATCACTTACTCTGGTGAATTTTATTAGGTGCCAATTTTCTGAGAACACAGTAAATAATATTTTCACTTATGTTAAGAGCTTAACGGAGGATTACCATTGACTTAGCTTTAAGTAGTATTAGTCCCTCCGCAACAGAGTTGTTTCACAGAGATTTACTTCATGGGCTAAGTAGGGCTTCATGTGGCACATAAACAGTTGCTGTGAGGCTTTTTTAAAAAGAGAAAAAAGCTCACAGTCTAAATCTTGCTTTTGTGTACAACAGTAAAACTAGTGAGATTCTTAGCCAAGGGCAGTTAGTTTTCTTGCTCAAGGACTGTATGTATGCACTATGGAACAGTGCCACAGTTGTTAACTGCACCTTTCTAGTACTGTAGCTCTTTTTCAGATGCATTGGCATACTGAGAAACAGATGGAAGCATCTGGGTAAGACAGGAAATGTCAGATCATACACTGTGACTCTCACTGATTTAGTGGCAATTTTTGTATGACTGAGAATATGAAAAGTAGTGATTTTTCACAGGCCACATGAAATAATTTTTGACTTCTTCTTTGGAGTATAATCACAGAATCACAGAACTGTAGGGGTTGGAAGGGACCTCCAGAGATCATCGAGTCCAACCCCCCTGCCAAAGCAGGTTCCCTACAGCAGGTCACACAGGTAGGCATCCAGGCAGTAATAAGTATTGTTAATACAAGGATGTGTCTATACATCACTTTAAAGAATAACAAGTCTTGTTTAAAGATTAGGCTGTTCTTTTTTTTATTTTTTAATGGTGTGTCCTATTTTTCATAATTAACTCAAGGAATGCCTAAATTCTTATATATCTTATATTTGACCTCAAACATATAAAAATAATTGGTGACCATAAACTCAAGGGCTCTTACAGAAATGCGTAGATATATTAAGCATTAATGGTCGTTTTTCTGAAATACAAAGAAAATCTGAGTGCAATTCTTAGGCATATGCCATTAAAAAGGTTTATTAATACAATTGTAATCTAATTAACTTCTTTCCAGTTCCATTGAAATCTAATTACTCATCTAGATTTATGTAACTGGGTCCAGAAATTAATGATGGATGTTTCTTTGTCATATGTTTGCTAACCTTAGTCAGAGTGACTTCAGTAAGCTAGGCAGCCAAGATTTGCAATTTTTCTTTCGAAAACTCCAGCTGCCTCTGAGTTGATTGGAATTATTGCTGTACTTTCTTACCATTTATAATGTTATTTTCTAGAGATGATCTGCATTTTTCAGTGTGGCTGATGTGATCTCATTAGCTATCAGATCTCCTCTATGCATTAATTTTTCCCTTTTTTCAGAGCTAAAATTCAGTTATTTTCTAATTTCTTATAACACGTACCTTCCCATGAATCCTTCTTACATTATGAACAGACTTTCAGAAGTGCTTAGGCGGTAGTAGCTCTTGTAAGAATGATTTTAGAGCTGCTGGATACCAAACATTTCCAAGCTGCTTCATCTAGATGCCTAACGAGGGAGAGAAGTCTCCTGAAAGATTAATCAGAGGCTGCAATAACTTTGCCCTATAACGTCCTGGCCAGTGACAGTGACATTCAATAGCCAGAAACACTGGAAGAATACATTTTCCATAAACAGATGTTTATAATTAACACCCCTTGGTCTTTTATGTAAATTTTCTTAGTTTACTTCATTTCAGTGGGTGTATAAAAAGTTAAAGGTAATCTCTGTGTTGTATACTTTGTTATTGAGCTTATTTATGTTACAGACGATGGCAGGCTTCCCAAGATTCCTTATGGCAGTTTTCCATGAAAGTGAAAGGGAATCAGATCAGGTTCTTCTGCTATCTATTTTGTGACACAAGTGCACTTCATCATTTCAGTAATGAGTATTCTTATTGCTAAAACCAAATAACAATATTCTTTGTCATTCTCCTTAGAGATCTCCTGAGGAGAACCTACCACACAAACACTAAAATAAATTACTGATTTTTTGCAAATGGATCCACAAAAAATGGTCCTTGAATCATATAGATTAGGTAGATTTTGCAGTCTTTAAGATCTCTACCTTCATCTATAATGTCTTTTTTCATTTCATCAGTCTCTGCTTTTCTATATGATGTCCTCTTAGTAGTTAGAGACAGAGGAAGGAAGTAAAGCCACGGGAAGGAGAAGTCAGAAAGTTTGTTTCATTGAAGTTTCACCAATGGAAGAAGGAAAAATCTCAGAGCATTGGCACTCCATCAGTCATGATAACCATTCTGTACAATAGAAAAATTGTATTTGAAGTAAACTTTCTTTTATTGTCCAGCCCATTTGTGAGTTAGCTGTGTTTCAAGTCCCTTTGCGCTACCTAATTTTCAATGTGACTGTAGCACATGTTCTTTAGAGAAATCTAATTTCCAGAAACAACATTCAGGAGGGAGAATACACTGAAATAATTGCCTCAGCTTCAACAAGCTGAAAGAACCTCTGATCAGCTCTTAAAGGTGTATTCTCTATGAGAAAGGACTCAGGAGTGCTGAGGGATATAGCTGGCATTCATTGGCCTTTCTTTAAATGTTTCAGAATCAATGCCATAGATAGAGCCTGAACCCTTAATGGAACAGAGCTAACATTACGGAGGAAGCAAATTTAAAAAAAAAATTTACTTGCAATTTCTTGGGGAGTTAATTATAATGAAATATGTAGTTAATAAATTAATTTTGCTGTTATTACTATTGAATGTTGAATTATCTTGGTAGATAGCATAAAGATATTATTTTTCTTTAACCTCTTTTTCCTACCCATCACTGTAACCAAGCAAGCTGATAAATGGAGAACAGCAACCAATCTCTGTATGTGCTGAGCTGACTACTGTCAGAGAGTTTGTGACTCAGGCAAAATTACCACGTTTCAGGAGTGGGGGTATGTGCTTTCTGTCCCAGTGACAGGGCTGTTTTGAGGAGTGGTAACACTAAATGCTATCTTGTTAGAGAATAATCTCTTCTGGCAGGGAGGCAATAATCAAGAACCCAAAGGCAAGAAAGGTGCTTAAATGACTTCTGACTTGGAGAATAAAGCTTCTCATGACTAATCTATTTCCAGAGAAAGAGTTACATGGGGAATCAAATGCAATCACTCCATAAATTCTCTATGTGAGTTTCAGGTATAAACAGAGTTCTGTTATGTCTGTGAAATGACCAAACAGGCAGACTTAAAAGCACAAGTTAAAAAATAAAAAGGAAAGGAAATAGAAAAGATTAGCAGTAAAGAGTTAGCCAGATGAGTCTGTGTTATCCTTGTGTCTTAATATAACATTTTTTGTATTGCACACTTCAGAATGAGTTATGTAACTGTTACCACCATTTTAGAAATGATCAGACAGCTCAGACATATGAGATACTTGGTAGGTAGTCCTCCCATTCTTACGCGCTTCCAGAAAGAACCAGCTTTCTGCATGAAAATGTCCTTGACTAAATGAGTAGTCATAATTGCATATAGATCAAAGTGCTAATCAGCTTGGCTGACAGCACCAGGGATGGAAAGCACTAATATTCTATTCATCTGAAAAATGTTCTTACCTACTCTGAGACACAGACATGCCTTGCATTTACTGGTTTAATATGTTCTGAGGTTCATAAGATTTGGCTTCTGTCTTACAAGTTTTTCTTGGCAGACGTCTATCGATCGGCACCTTTTCATTAAGCTGGCAGCCACTGTAAGAAATATTTAATCTCTGAGCAGTTCTGTTCTAGTGAGGATGTGCTGGAGTACAGGTCCTTGTACAGGACCCTGTAACAAAAGATCCTTGTAACAGAACTCACAGCCCAAAGCTCTGATTTTGTAATGATCTGTCTGTCCAAAGATCCCTGAGCCAGTGAAGAATTTATTATGTTGGCCTCTCCTGATATGAAGGAGTCTTGAATATGGGAAATGGTAATAAATCAAGAAATCTGGGATGCAATGCAACAGTCAGTGAAGGAAAAAATAGAAATGTAATTTTACACTTTTGAAATGAAAAGAAGGAAGACAAAATGCTCTGTTTGTGTAAGAGAGCTGATGATAAACTGGCAGGCACGCTGATAGAGTAATGCATTTTCTAGTCTCTACTCAAGGATTGCCTTTAAACACCCTTAAAATGCACAACACTAAATCAGGCATCAGCAGAGCTCTGAGCTTCTGGAGGACACTGCTGTGATCAGGCTTGTGGGCTTTGTTGGCTTGAATTCTTGTTACAGTTATTTCATGACAAAATGTTGAAAGGTGTTACCAGAGACAAGAAGAAGCCAGAAGAAAATAAAGATATGTAAATATTAGAAGAAGCGTAGTTTTCAGGTTCTGAATATTACTATATATTCATTTTTGATCCAGTTATCAGGATAACAAATGCCTGTAATGGGACAAAGGGCTATTTAGAATATATGATCATTGATGTGATTTAATATTAAGTAATAAAGAAACAAGTACTGGCCACAACCTCACTTTTCTAGTTTGTATGAAAGAGCTTTTACTAGTCCAGCTGACAGA